>NC_057710.1:115872706-115895724 GCF_004010195.1 Chiloscyllium plagiosum | reverse complement strand
AGGGGGTAGAACCGGGCAGTGCGGGGTTCCCGGACTATGAGGTTGGAAGCTGTGGGTGGGAGATCTCCTGAGGTGATGAGGTTCTGTATGGTCTGGGAGATAATGGTTTGGTGTTGGGGGTGGGGTCATGGTCAAGGGGGCGGTAGGAAGAGGTGTCCTCGAGTTGGCGTTTGGCTTCAGCGATGTAGAGGTCAGTGCGCCAGACTACCACTGCGCCCCCTTTGTCCGCTGGCTTGTGATTTTTACCTCGTGATTTTTACCTTCAACATATTGTCTAGCTATCACCATTGTTAACAGCTAACCCGAGAATGCAACTTTTAAAAAAAGGGTTTTGTGATTTACACATGAAAGAAGTGAAACTATCACTGTATTCTAACAGATGAAAGGCTTAACAGACAATCAATTCTTCAATGTATAATTTCAGTTACATCACACTGCAAATTTTTGCTATAAATTCTGTGTTACGATCGAGCCCTCCACAATCACCTGATGAAGGAGCGTCGCTCCGAAAGCTAGTGTGCTTCCAATTAAACCTGTTGGACTATAACCTAGTGTTGTGTGATTTTTAATTTTATCAGAGGATTAGATAGGGTGGACAGTGAAAGTATTTTTCCAAGGATGATGATGTCAGCTTGTACAAGAGGGCATAACTACAAATTGAGGGGTGATAGATTTAAGACAGATGTCAGAGGCAGGTTCTTTACACAGAGAGTGGTGAGGGTGTGGAAAGCCCTACCTACTAATGTAGTCAACTCAGCCACATTAGGGAGATTTAAACAATCCTTAGATAAGCACATGGACGATTTTGGGATAGTGTAGGGGGATGAGCTGAGAATAGTTCACAGGTTGGCGCAACATCGAGGGCCGAAGGGCCTGTTCTGCGCTGCATTGTTTATGTTCTATATCAAAAGTTATTGCAGAAATTAAAAACTCATGATATAAGAAATGATACCAGCATGGATAGACAATTACCAGTTGATTGAAACAGAAATAAATGGGTCTTTGTCTGTCTGGCAAGATGTAATGCGTGAATCCCTGATTGTAGGGGCTCACTGGGGTTGTAACTTTTCACAATTCACATCAATGATTTATGTAACAAGACCTCTGGCTTCAGGTAGCAATGCTGAGGGAGGAATAAGGTTCTGCTGAAACAAAGGGGTTCATTAGCAGAAGGGCTGATGGAAGACAGACAAAGGATTCCTCAATCAAATGAAAACCACTGTCTTCATTCCATGTAAGTAGCTCCTTGTTTATGTTTAATTTCCCATCATAAATGTAATCGCCTCATTGCAGTGGAAAGAAGGATGTCTGCTTCATGATTTTTGGGCTGTGTGTTTTCAAAACTCATGTTATGTTGAGATGAGGGGAGCGAAGACAGGGTAGCTAAATTTGCAGGTAACACAAGATGGAAAGTACATTGTGAAGAAGACGTAAGAAAATTACAGACAGATATAGATGGGTTACATAAGGGGCAAAAGTCTGTAAGATTTTTTGTATTATGTGAAAATGTGAAGTTCTTGGCTTTGGTCGGAAGAACAACAAAAATCTATTTTTAAGTAGAGAATAGATGCAAATTCGAGGTGCAGAAGTATTCAGATATTCTGGTGGAGGAGTCACTCAATGAATATACACATACAGCACATAATTAAGAAAGCCAATGGGATAGCTTCCTTTATTATGACAGGAATTGAACACAAAAGTAAGGATACTGTGCTTCAGTTACATAGAGCCACATTGGTGAAACCATTTCTCAAACAGTATGTGTCGTTTTTTTGTCTCCTTATGTAAGGAAAGATGTAAATGCCTTCAAGGGAATTCAAAAGATTGTGACCTCGAAAGTTCGAGTTCTCTAATGAGGACAGGTTGGACAGGCTGGCCTTGCTTCCACTGAGGTTTAGAAGAGTGAGGAATGACTTAATTGAAATGTGTAGATATTGAATAGTCTTGACAAGGTGAATGTGGAAAGGAGGCTTCCTTTTGAGAGTATAGAGGGTACAGTCTTGAGGGATCTAAGATGGCGGCAATCTGAGAAGATCACACTGCAGGGCTTCGCATTGCAGCAGGAGCAGAACGGTCCTTTAACCCACCCAAGCCAGGTCATCAGGATTTCTTGGGGCGTTGGAAAGATTGTGGAGCCCCAAGAAACATTTAAAAATTGACTTACCTGTATTTTCAGCTGTCCAGAAATGCCTAAAAAGAGAGGAGGACCATCTGAGGCCGGGCCTGCAGGTCAACCTGCAGCAGCCTCAGAGCCGATTACTCTCCAGGACCTGGTGAACCAGCTCTCGAAATCTCGTGAGATGTTGGGAAAACAGAATGAAGAGAAACTGGCTCCAGTCTCTCTCATGCTGCAGAAGCATGAGCAGCAGCTGGGAGACCTGGAGAAGAGGATGGATGAGGTGGAGCACAGGGTCACAGTGGTGGAAGCTGATGCCAGTTCATTCAAGGAAGAGATCCAAGCCCTGCGTGACCAAGTGGATGATCTTGAAAACAGGGGCAGGAGAAAAAAACATTCAGATCATCGGTCTGCCTGAGGGTAAGGAAGGTGAGCGGCCTACGGAATTTGTTGAAGATTGGCTTCCAAAATTCCTTGAGGAGAAAGTGAGGTCTGCAGATGCTGGAGATCAGAGCTGAAAATGTGTTGCTGGAACAGCGCAGCAGGTCAGGCAGCATCCAGGGAACAGGATCCCTGGATGCTGCCTGACCTGCTGCGCTGTTCCAGCAACACATTTTCAGTTCCAAAATTCCTTGACTTGGAGACTGTCATGAGAGGATTGAAGATAGAGAGGGCTCACCGGGTCGCAGCACAGAGATTGAGTTTGGGTCAACGACCTCGTCATTTCCTGGTGCGGTTCCATTACCGGGATAAGGAGAGAGTCATGGAGGTTTCCAGACTCCAGGGGAAGGATCCAAAGGCCCTAATTTACGAGGGGTCTAAGATCATGTTTTTTCAGGACTTTTCAGTGGCGGTGATCCAGAAACGAAAATCGTATGATGGTGTCAAGAGAAGACTGAAGGAGCTTGGGATTCAGTACTCCCTGAGATATCTGGCAGTGCTTCGGATCACCTTAGATGGATCCATGCATCTCTTTGACCAGTGGTGTGCCACAAGAAATCCGTAGTGTCACGACAGAAGCTGGTGATCCCATGTACAATAGGTTTCAAGATGCCTTCCAAATGGAGATGAGCACCTCACCAAGACCTTCCCCACACCTCCACTACTTGCCTTTAAACAACCGCCAAACCTCAAACAGATCATTGTTCGTAGCAAACTGCCCGGCTCTCAGGACAACTTCTTAACTCTCTCTTTAAATCCCTCCTCGCTGATCTGTAACACTCCATCACCTCATCTGTACCATCTTACCTGATCAACACATAAGCCTCTTTCTTTTTCTTCTTAACAAGAGATGCAATTTCTGTAGTAAACCACCGTTCCATTACCTTATCACTTCCTCCCTGCCTGACAGGGACAAACCTATCAAGGACATGCAATATCTGTTCTTTAAACCAGTTCCACATTTCTATTGTCTACATCGCCTGCATTTTGCTACCCCGTTCAATGCATCCTAATTCTTGCCTAATCGCATTATAATTGCCCTTGCCCCATCTACAACTCTTGACCTGTGGCATGTATCTATCCCTTTCCATCGCTAAACTAAATGTAACTGAATTATGGTCAGTCTCTCCAAAGTACTCACCTACAAACATCTGGCCTGGTTCATTTCCAAGCACCAGATCCAGTGTGGCCTCCCCGCTTGTCGGCCTTTTGAAATTCTGTGTCAGGAAACCCTCCTGTACACATTGGACAAAAACTGATCCATCCAGCATACTAGAATTATAGCATTTCCAGTCAATGTTGGGGAAGTTAAAGTCCCCCATAATGATCACCCTGTTCCTTTCACTCCTACCCAGAATAATTTTGTTAATCCTCTTTTCCACCTCCACGGAACTCAGCGGAGGCCTATAAAAAACTCCAAGCAATGTGACCTCTCCTTTCCTGTTTCTAACCTCAGCCCACACTCCCTCAGTAGACGAGTCCTCATCAAAAGTTCTTTCAGCCACCGTTATACTATCCTTGACTAACAAGGCCACTCCTCCCCCTCTTTTACCGCCTTGCCTGTTCTTAATGAAAGATCTAAACCCTGGAACCTACAACATCCATTCCTCACCCTGCTCTATCCACATCTCCGAAATGGCCACAACATCAAAGTCCCAGGTACCTATCCATGCTGCAAGCTCACCTACCTTATTTCAGATACTTCTGGCATTGAAGTTGACACTTAACAAATACCTTTTGGAAATCAAAGTATAGCACAGCTCCCTGTTATCCACAACACATTTTACTCCATCAAAGAGCTCCAATAAATTGGTTAAACATGATTTTCCTTTGATAATATTATGTTGGCTCTTCCGTATTACTTTGTTATTCTAAGTGTGCAGCTATAGTCTCTTTAATGATCGATTCGAACACCTTCCCAAGACAGTCAACAAATTCACTGGCCTAGAGTTTCTATTTCTTCCTCCCACCCTTCTTGAGTAGAGAAGTTATATTTGCAACTTTCCAATTCAATGGAACCTTCCCTGAATCTATGGGATTTTAAGAAATTGACACCAGTGCATCTCCTGCCACATTAGCAACCTATTTTAAGACCTGAAGATGCAATATATCTGGACTCAAAGACTTGTGAAAGAATCTCTAACCAGTGATAATAGTTTATCTTTATCTACCTTGTCCTTTCCTGTTAATATCTTCAAGACTTGGATCAGATCATCCCTTAACGTTCCAAAATTGCAGAGTTCCATGAGCTTGCTCAGTAACACTTCTCTGGTCCTTGTAAATTTGTGAAATACCTTTATCGCTTCTACCTCCTGATATTACAGGAATTTTTTTTTGTCTCCTCCGTCATTAAGCAGAAACAAAATACTTTGTTCATTTCACCTGCCATTTCCTTATTATTTACAATTAACTCCTATTCTCACTCTCTAGAGGACAACATTCACGTTACTTACTTATTCCCTTTTTTAAAATACCTTCAGAAATATCTAGTCCTGATTGATGATGTATTGCAAGGTTTTTCTTTTCTCTCTACCTCCTTCCTGATGTTCTCTGGCAGTCTTTTCTCATTTTACTCGTTTTCTCTCTTCCCTTGTCTCTATGCTTTGGTGTATTGAATCTTTCCAAACTTGATCCCTTGCCCTCATTATTTAGTTTTGAACCATCTCTACCTCCCTCGACATGCAGCTTGCAAAAATGCTGGCCCCAGCACATTTCAGGTGTAGATTGTCCCAACAGCATCCCACCCACCCCAACATTCCCCATTATTGGTGCTAGTGTTCTGTGAGCCTGAACCCACTTCTCCCAGATCAGTCTTTGAGCCTCATATTCACCTATATATGGCTGAGGTTATAATCCAGAAATCTTTGACATTCTGCATTTTATTTTAGTGTCTAGCTCCTCAGTCTCTCTATTGAAAGACAAAGAAAGCAATCACTTGTCTGCAGACTCGTGCCTTCACCTACAACCCTTTGCATTTGTCCTGTTCTGTTTTATCTTTTTAATTCTGGATGACTTCTAGCTTTGGCAGAAGTTCCCAGAGTGCTCAAAGCCTTTTAAAGATGTACAGAAAATTTCTAGGTCTGGATCATGGGCACAGGAATAGATCATTTAGCCCCTTGAACCATTCCACCAATGAATTAAATCATGGCTGATCCATATCTAAACTCCATTCACCTTCCTTAGTTCCATAGCCATTAACAACATTTCCTACTGAAAATCTGTCGATCTCAGTTTCAATTTTTCAAGAAACCTAGATTTTTGAGTTAAAAATCACACAACACCAGGTTATAGTCCAACAGCTTTACTTGGAAGCACTAGCTTTTTTTAGGGAGAACATTGCATATTTCTATCATTTTGTGTAAAGACCTGCTGTCATCCTGAGTGACATTGCTCTAAATTTAAGGTCAATACACTTTCTTCTGGACTTTTCCACTAGAGGAAATAGTTTATCTCCCAAATTCTTTAATCCTTGGAAACACCTCAACTAAATCTCCCTCTAATTTTATATTCAAGGCAGAGCAAGTCGATTTCATGCAAACCTTAAAATTTCACTCTTTTAAGTTCAAATTCTGATGAATTTGCCTTTCATCTCCTTTAAGGGCAGTTTCAATATTGTTAAATAATCCTGTCCAAAGAGATTTATCAAACCTCAGGAGAAAGTGGAGCCAGGGCCTTTTGGTCCAGAGATAAGGACACTGCCACTCCATCACAAGAGCTTCCAAGACTGATGTATCCTTATTGAATTCTCTGTCCCTGTAGTGCATGTTCAACCATGTCCAAACATGGTGCTAAGGTTGACAAAATCTTTAACTGAATAAGATATTGAAATATTTTAAGAAATCAATCATCATTTGTCATCTCAAAATTGGTGGTAATATGTTGCCAGCAATCTGAGTGAGGGTGGAATAGTCCATGGTGGGCAGTATCTATAATTTGAAAACTTCACTATCTCCCTCCCCATCTATTGCTACTCATTGAAATGAAGTTATTTTGTGTTATACTATCATATTGCAGAATAAATCTATGCATTCAGCTTGTTCAACTTGTAAGTTAAGGAATTACTGCATTTTAAAGTGAACTTGTAGGAATTATTTATGACTTCTACACCTCCCACGTTGAGTGAAAACATACACATAACTTTTCACAGAGATTCTTTTTATTTAACCGCTGACACAGAGATTAAAGAAGAAAACACAAATGAACCTGTCCTTTTTAAAATTTATTCTTGAGCTGTGCTCATTTCTGTCAAAGCTCATTCCTAATGGCCCTTGATCATGGGCTGGTGTAATGAGCATGGTGCTGGCGTACCCGAAGTGTTTAATTTCTGACTAGCTAGGGCATTTCAGAGGCAGTTAAAATTCAATCACATTGTCATCAGATGTAAGTCGGACCAGGTAAGAATGGCAGATTTCCTTCCCTAAAGGACATTAGTGAAACAGATAGTTCTTTTGAACAATAGTCCAGTAACCCAGAAGGTTAGATCCCAGGGTGTTAAGGGGAGTATTGGCTTGGACAGAGGATTGGCTGACTGATAGAAAGCAGAGGATGGGGATAAGTGGGTTTTTCTCTGGAAGGCAAACTATAACTGGTGGGGTGTCACAGTATTCAGTTCTCGCAATTCAACTATATATAATCTATATAAATGATCAACAAGCAGGCACAGAGTGTAACATAGCAAAATTTGCAGATGATACTAAAATAAGAGGGAAAGCAGCCTGTGATGAGGAGATAAAGAATTTACGGATGGGTATTGATAGGCTTGGAGTTGAGGCCAGAATCTGGCAGATGGAGTTTAACTTCAACAGGTGTGAGGTTGTCCATTTTGGCCAGAAACATAAAAGGGCAAATTATTATTTAAATGGAAAGTAGATTCAAATTGCGTCAGTGCAGAAACACAACTGGATCTGTCCTGAAGTCTTCAAATGTCACGATCAGCTGATCATGTGGAATATTTTGATGTCTTCTTGCTATTTGATGAAGACAAGTTTGTCCCAGCCAACTGCTGTAAAGGAGCTGGGTATTATTAAGTTCTTGTATTTTTTTGTATCCTTGCTTTCTTCATGGTTTTGCTATGCACATCTCAACACTGGTGTCTTCAAGTCTTGAGGGGGGCAATGATGGCATGGTGGTAATGCCACTGAGCAAGTAATCTAGAGGCCTAGGCTGGGAAAATGGGTTCAAATCCCACAACAACAGTTGTGGAATTTAAATTCAACTAATATATTGAAAGCTGGTCTAGTTTATGGTGGCCATGACAACCATAATCAAATAGTGCCAGATTTAGGCATAAGCTAAGTAAGCTACAGCTTGAGGCTTCAATGGAAAAATTACATTTTTTTCTTTACATAATCAGTTGGAAATAAAGTGGTTGGGACATTTTCATTTTGATATGACAAAAAATGTGACTGCACAGTTATTATATAAAATAATCCAACTTGGATATTAAAAATGATGAAAACGTTTTGATTCACTTCCAGTCTCCATTTCACAAATAAAGTATTCGGATTCCCAGACCCCTGCTAACTCCCACTAATAGACTGAAGCACAACAACATGGGTCAAGACCCCCTCCAGGGTGCAGTCCCTTTCCCTGGATCTTGTCAGTCACATGATCAATTTACACTCTTCAATCAGTAAATAAACAAGTCTTACATAGCTTTTTGAAGACAATAGTACATATAAAACTATTTTGTTGAATTTTAAGACGTTTTCCTTTTAAAAGATAAATTTATCTGTTGAAACTAATCAAACATGAATGGCATTCCTTTCTCTCCTTGACAGCAGGTAAACAGTCATATGACAGAAATGTTCATATTGCATGTTTGCTTCCACTTGTGAATGTAAAGGATTGAGTTCAAAGAATTTCTCTTGGATTCATTCTCAGTATTATACAGGGGCCTGTTAAAAATGAAGAGAATGTTTGAAGGTGGACACCAGAAGAGAAAAAGGAAGCAGCAGCTTGAAGGGAAGCTGAAAGAATGACTGAAAGTTGTCAATTATTTGCTGTAATAAAAGTGAGACTTTGCACTGAAGAGAGTCAGCCAGGTCCACAGCAATCACTGGTATCCACCTCTTGGACAATGATAGATAATAATATGGATGTGAAAGTGACTACTACATCTGGGAATGTTACAGAACCTGAAATAATAGCTGAAGGAAATCATTAAACCAAGTTAATGTTGGTCTCTGAGGTGTCTTGACTGTGGCTGATATCTTACCATTGACGCAGAACGATCATAGTTCCCTCAGAGTGATCATATTGGAAAGGTCCATTTGAAATATCAAAACTGTCATTCAAAATGCAAACTGGATATTGTTCAAAGGGTCTATTTCATTCAAAGATGTAGCAATGTTTTCAGCTGTTGTGCAACCAGTATACTGTTCCTTCTCTGCCTGTATAAAACACTGAACAGTTCTCAGCTCAGTAATGGGTCCTGATCCCACTGTACCAAAATCTCTCTGACACTATTTGTTAAGTGTATGCAAAGACTACTTCAGGCATAGCTGAAAGATATGGTCAATTATTGATGCTTTTACTCAGCCTCATACTGATGATGGTAATGCAGCTAATATAGTGGGAGAAGCTGGCATCCTTCAGGAGAAATTGAGAAGTTTGAGTTTGTGTTGATGTTAGAGCCTCTGGATCATTTGTTAGATCAATTGCATAAAACCATCAAAGTCCTGCAGCATGGACTGAAAACCTTTAGTGTATGAGCAAAGATTTCCATGCCACATTCTCTCTTGAAATAAACCAAAGAAAGTTGGAATGAAATTCAAGCCCAAGCAAAAACACCCACCTGATACCTGAAGTGTATGGATAAAAAAACACGAATGAAGGAAAGAAAAGAAATCAATGATGGTGATGCAGTTAATGCCGATTAAATGCTTTCTTTAAGTGACAAGTTTTAAGTGAAATCCCTATTTCTTTGTTGGATGCATTTGAAACTGTTGCATAAGGACATTTGAATCCTGCAGTAATCTCACTGAGATGTCCCAGAGCTGCATAACAGTGAATATAAATATCATAGCGTGAGCAGAATTAGAATAGTTAGGAAGAGTCTGGAAAGAATACAGCAAGGAGCATATTGGAATGCTTGACACTGAGAGAGCACATAGACATGCACATTCAGAGAAGATAGCTTAGCCATTACTTAATATAACAGTAAGTCAGGGTCTGTTATAAGATTATCATGTTTGATAGTATTTAGGGTGCAATTAAGTAGTGCTGCTTTGAAGATACATTTGAAGATTGTCCTTGATTTTGTCTTCTCTTTGGCTTGTCTAGTTTGGAACCAAAATCATCATGTAGCATTAAAACACACAAATAAGCGAAATTAACTTAATGGAAAGAGTTCAGAAAAGATTTATAAGGGTGTTGCCAGGTTTGAGCTGTCGGAGAGTCTGAATAGGCTGGGGCTATTTTCCCTGGGGCATCGGAGGTCTTTAAAATCATGAGGGGCATGGATAGGGTGAACAGGCAAGGTGTTTTTCCCAGGGTAGGGGAGTCTAAGATTAGAGGGCATAGGTTTAATGTGAGAGGGAAAGAATATTAAGGGCAACTTTTTCACACGGAGGGTGGTGGCTGTATGGACAAGCTGCCAGAGGAGGTGGTGGAGGCGGATGCAATTATATATTTAAAAGGCATCTAGATGGGTCCATGAATATGAAGAGTTTCGAGAAATATAGGCCAAATGCTGGCAAATGGAACTAGCTCAGTTTAGGATATCTGTTTGGCATAGATAGGTTGGACCACAGGTCTGTTTCTGTGCTGTACAACTCTGACTCTATAAAAGAGAATCAAAAATGAATATATTGCAACAATTTTTCATTTTTAATTGATTTAAAGGCCTCAGATAAAAGGGCCGTGTGAAGGTGTAAAGCTTCTAATGAAAGGTTATCCTGACACTCTTAATGTTAACCTTGTTGGAGAAGTTAGGCACTTCAAAGTTTATATCAAGGAATCTAATTCAGCTGGAAGACATTTATACCACTAGAATCTGGAGCAAGTTATGCTCTAAGTTAGGATTCAGTTGGCTTTCATCAATATTAAATCAATTTTTAAGGCTCTTTTTGAGTCTAATGGTAGCAAACTGCTCAGGAGAAAGATCATTTTCACAGATGCAAAACATTCAGAATGAACTGTAGACTGCAAAGCTGCAAGCAAAGCTGTCTGCATTAAACAAAATGTGCAAAGATGTGATACACTTGGTGGCTCATCATGTGGACCTCTTCAGTCACTTTGCTGATGAAAGTCACAAAAAAAATAAATTTTATACAGTTCAAATACCAGCTTCCAATTAGAAAGTATTGGTGAGTGTAATAGTTTGTTAGTGTAGATTAAAACCTTTCATATATGTTAATGAAGAATTCAAAGAACTTTCATATGAAAGCATTTCATGATGCAAATAGACTTATTGTAAGATGTAGGTTTTTATTCGATTATTAGTTTTCTATTGTACCTTCAACTGCAAATGTTAAGCTATGATATTTCTGACCACACTATCCTTTTCGATAGAATAATTTACTTTTATTTGATAATGCTATGAGGCTTTATGACCTTGACATGACTTTTGACTTTGACATGTCATAATCCTGTCTTGGTCATTGTTGTTGTAACAACCATCTGATTTGTTAATGTACTCCGGGGAAGGAAACCCTTCATCCTTACCTGTTCTGCCCTACACATGACTCCAGACCCATACAATGTGCTCAACTCTTGACTGTTTTTGAAGTGGCCTAGCAAACCATTCAGTTCAAAAATCAAGCTGTAGCAAAGAAAGGTTTCCATGGTTATCAGATGGATCCAGATGTATGACACCTGAACCTGCCACAGTGCAGTCTGTCAACTTTTTAGTAAATTTAAATATATTTTTAGTAAATATCAGTAAATTTTTAAATAACAGATTGGCAACTTGGTTTGGGCAGCAAATATAAGCCCTGCCAGTGATGTCCAGATCTAATGAAACAATAAAAGAAAATAATCCATTCCCTTTGCGATTCACGTTTGGTTCAAAGTTTAATGGGGTTACCTCATAATGCATTTGTTGGATTTTAATGGGGTCTTAACTCAAGGCTGTACCACTTTGTACAGCTGATTCCATGGCAACCAAAGATTTGTCCTTGGTTACCAGCTGCCTTTGTCTCGCAAATAAATATCTATTAAATGTGCCTCTATATTCCTGTTCGTCAGCTTGCAGTTTGAAGTGTTTAAGCCATTACTAAGGTTCTCTTTGGCATTAAAATACCTTTTGTTGATGTTTAAAAATTTCTTCTTTCAAGCACATAAAATAGCCATTTTTAAATTTTGCGTATAGTCACTAAGGTATGGAGTGAAGGCTGTAGTTCAAGCATCTTCTCACATGCCAGAAAAACGAAGCTAACTGCAGAAGTTTCAATCTATTTATTCTGTCAGAAAGCTCTAGAGTAACAAAGATTGAGTCCAATGATTTCTTGTCACTTAAAGAAACAAGCTGTAGCAAAGAAAATCTTCCATGGTTATCAGATGGATCCAGATTTATGACATTTGAACCTGGCACAGTGCAATCCATCAAATTTACAGGCCTGGTTAAATAACGGATCGGCAATGACTGAAGAGCACCATCTCCACAGGCTTGGGTTCAGCAACAAAGCACATGCAGAGATATGCCATCTGCTTCATAAAGGTCTGAATGCAACCACAAGGATAGGCCTCGGCCCAGATTTTTATGTCCCACTGAAGGTGTGAATCATGTTGCAAAGTGTTGATCTTGTTTTCTTACTGAAAAACACAACTTTCCTCTGCCTTCAAATACCCCTCACTATTTGTATATGTCCTTTTTGCAGATAGGGAAGGCCTAGGTGCAAAAAGCACATGCCATGCATCTCTGTTGAGGTTGTAAGGATGACAGGAATGTTGTATTTTTCCCTGCATACTATTTTCACATGTTGTTGTGATCTTGGAGAGTTCATGACTATCGCTGAGGAGTCAGGAACATTCTGAAATGTAAGTGTAAAGGTTTTGACACCTTCAAATGTTATTATTAAGTGTTGTATTGAGATGTAGATGTACATTTAATTTAGTAATTTGTCACCATAATCTGTTCCACAAAGATAAATTGACCACTATATTAACCTAGTAAAATATTCCTTGTCTTAATGTTTATGGGATCTGTCAAGATGGCTTCAACTTACCATTAGGTTGCAGAAGACAGAAAGAGAAAGAGAGAGAAAGTTGCATCACTTCCTGTGATGATAATGTATTTCATTAGCATACCACGCATTCAGACTTAACCCCTTCTACTTCCTCAGTCTCTGATTTTACCTATAATGTTACATCTCCCCAAAAGTCTTGTCTCTATAAAAGGAATTTGTGGTCAAACTATTAAAGTGGTTTCACTGCTCGATCAAATATGTTCTCAGCTCCTTTGGGGAAGATTGCAAATTAAAGTCCTCTGTGTGGTCTCTTGAAATTTGTAGGGCAGCCAGAGAATGGATAGGTGACTCCAGTTCGACAAGGTGAATCTCTCAGTGAATGTAGCACTCCAGTTGGTTAGACGGTAATGACGATTGTTTTGTGTGTTTAGAAGTTGCTGCTGGCTAGCAATGAATGCACTTGTGTTTATTGCACCATGATATTTATGGTTTGAATGTGATAGAACTCTGTCATACATTTTCTACTGTTTGTCCATAATGAGCTTGGGGATATCAAATCTCCTGGTTATGGGTCTGGATGGATGTGTGCTTTGTGACATCTGTCATAGTTCCTCATCTCACTGGAATGATAAACTCTTTCTCCCTCACTTTGTCTGAATTCTCAGTTTGCACTCACATCTTGTGTGTGGTGGGGGGGGAGGGTTGGAGTTGAGTTCCCAGTCTTCTTCCTGTAAGGAATTCACATGGAGTGAAACCACTTGAGTAGAGTTGAATGATAGTTCAGATAGTTCACCGCTATCGAGGAGCTCCTTTACTATGAAGCCGTTCATGATTCCTGTCTCAATGTAAAATACCACTTTCAGGATAGCTGCTTGCTGTTTGTCTCTAGTGCTGAGAAAATCAGAAGCTTTCAAAAGCTGTACCAGTTTCAGCTCAATCGCTGGTCTATTAATACAAAAATGACACTTGTAAGAAGCTGCAACAGCAGACTACGCATTTTATTTGGTTTCTTGTTTCTTTATAAACCAGATTAGTACTTAAAAGGATTAAAATGTTTTTGATCTTAATAGGGACCACTGGTGTCTTTAGCTATTTTTCAAGACTCCAAAAGCCCAACAATTTACTAATGTGCCACAAGATTCACAGTGTATTGCAGGAAACAGTGATCATAAAGAGAAGCCTGCGGCAGATGTTCATGTCCAGATATTCTAGGGCTGGTATTTGGGGACATTGATGACATTTGCACTTCAAGTTCTTGCTCAAAGGGTGGAAAAGGGGCAAATTCCATTCAGCATGGCCACTGTCAAGGGGACAATAGTTTAGTGCCATCAAACAATGTAAATAAAGCACAAAGCAGAGGGAAGCTGAAGAAGGCAAAAGCCAATGGGTGAAAAGTAGCAATCGCATCTATGGCCGCTCCTACAGAATTGATTAATGGAAGATGAAGTCAAAGTTCTGCAGGATGAGGTGTAGCTGATAAGGATTCATCCTTCTGGAACTCCTAAGCTGTTCTCAGAGAGGAGAGAGAAAAACATGATCTCAGTACATTGCAAATTACCCCAAAGAACTGGAAACAGATTAGAAAAGATATCCGACTTTAAATATTTTCCAAGGTAAAGTTTCCAAATAGCAGGTAAATGACCCGGGTCTACACTCCGCTGAGTGTTGTCTGTAAACCCAATGTATATTTACTGCTAACCTAGCAATGCCACACAAACTGACAAGCACGCAATTCTTCCACTGTTTGTCACGTATACCTATAGTGTAGAAAGCATGCATCCAAGTTGCAAATTAGGACTTTCAGTGGCACACAGAAATACTAAAAGGGATTCATATAATAAATGAGTACACCATCTTTTTGATGGCTGTTTTTAATATTCAGCCTAATAAAGGAATGCAGATTGAATAGACATCTATCAGTGTGTATGTTTCCACTCAATCACTGACACCCAGCAACTTTCCATGTCACCAACCACTTGTACTGGTGAAGCATCTGTAAGTGACATGAGAATTGTTTCTTGAAGAATAGATAGCACATATGGTCATCAAGGGATATTATCAAAGTCAAATACGTGTAAATAGTAAGATCATATGCATTGTTCACTTGAAGGTATTAATTATAATTGCATTCTATTTGTAACTTCTCTACAGTTTTCCTTTGATGTTGCCGAATAAAATATTAACACAAGTTCTCCTGTCAAGGTATCTCAAAGGACGTGCTCAGAAATTGAATAAAATTGAAAATGCTGGAAATGTAAGTCTGGCAGCATCTGTGGAGAAAGAAACAGAGTTAATGTTTAAAGTTAATAACCTTCAGAATTTTCTGTTTTTTTTTAGGTTTCCAACTGTATTTGGTTTTATAAGTTCAATCATGCTAGGACATTGCATTTTCATTCTGCCTGCAGTCCTGGCTGTTATAAGGATTTGATGAACTGAAAATGTAACTTACGTCTCCTGGAAATCACCCTTCCAGCTTAGATTTTTCTTAAGTAAATATGGCTCAGAAAACAGTCTTAGAATGAGGAAATTGCAACGGTTGCCTGGGAAGTGAGCATGACTGTGTATTGCTGGTTACTGACTGTCAAGAATGCTTTTGGTTCAGAGGCAGTATGGGGATTTGTGGAATGCTCCAGATTATCCATTGATTACCATCATTAATTTCCTGGACTTTGAAGAATTCCAAAACCTTTTTTTTAAACTGTTGGCAATGATGTTTTCTCCAGTGGAAAATGGGTCAGTACACTGCTTGCTGTATTCCATATGTTACAAATTGACCAATATTAAATAAATTGCCTAAGGGTAGCTTGGCAGAATGTAGTGGCGAAAAAATCACAGTACAATGGTCAATTTCACATCACAGACAAGGCCATTGTCGAAAACCACAGGTCACAGTCTCACAAGTTAGACACAAATTCTGTCCACGTATTTCATGCATTCAAACAGATACTTGCCAATTTTGTGAAGTGTTTGGCTTAGAAATGATAGAAGTTTCATCTCGTAACTTTTAGCACTCGGTACAGCTGTCTGGACAGTTAAGGATGGGCAATAATTGCTGGCCTAGCCATCGATGCCCACATCCTGTGACTGCATTAAAAAAATTCCAACAATTTTGGTTTTAGATTTTTTATTAATTAAAGCATTGATGCCTCCACCCTCAACCTTCTCTTAATACTCTTGTGTTTGAGGTGGCCAATTCAAACAAAGTTCGCATCCAATCTTGCTTTGCTGCCATTTATTATTTTCCAAGTTCTGCAAAGAGAGTAAATTGGAAATGTTACGTAATTGCCATCCTGCAGCCCAGTCTGTCTCAGCTGTTTGCCTGACAAGGGGAAGTCATTTACCCAACGCTGCAGCATGACACACACAGTCAGCATTTAGTGACATGTTTCTCCTCTGCCAGGACTGTGCAGTATAAGCTTATATGAACATTTCGGGTATGTCAGCACAAATATAGGGGCAAGCTATTTGGCAGGCATGTTTGGGGCAGACAACGCTGCATGAAAAACATCTCCTGTGTCCTTACCTGAGCACACTGGGCAAAACCCTATAGAGCCGTGAATTACGTGAATTATGTTATTAAATCTGGAAGGATTACCTAAGAACATCAGTGAGGGCCTTTTTTTTTGACGTTAGGAGCAAGTACATTTTCCAACAGAGTCCCAGACATGAGATTTCGCATGGGAGTGGCGGGTGACTTATTCATAGGGATTATTGCTTCTTGTCACCGTCTGTAACTGCAAATCTCACCTCATTAGTATGCAGCCATCTATTCCACCATGGGTTGGATAGAAATTGGATACTGCAAATTCTTGACACAGGAGTCAGAGCTGTTTCACTGGTGATTCTTGCTCGATGCTTGCTCCTCCAGACCACCATGTTTGTTACCTAGCAACAAAGTTTCAGTTTCTGAATATCCTTTGACCCACATCCACAGACTCTGGCATCGGACATGTGCCAGCCTCTCTGGGCCATCATGGCACATTTATGATGCACTTGCACAATGCTTTTGAGCTTCAGTGCCGTACTTTGAAGTGTGTTGACAACTACCATTGCAGTGTTACTGCAAGAGCATGTTGCTGAAGGGACAGGCCCCAACTCACTGATTGGACTAGGCTGCCTGTGCTGCAACCACATATCCACATCTGAAAGTCTGTTGGAAAGTTGCCTCCATTTGAGCCAAATAGTGCTGTCAGTCAGGGTTCTCAGTCCAGCCAATCAAGGGCAGTGTCCGCACACAGTCCAGAGCCTTGGGCATGATCAAAAATTCACTTGGGGCAGTCATGGTCAGGGGTTACATCTCACTACAGAATGGGGAGTGGGCCATGGTCGGCTTTGTTGGTCCAGTACAAACATTTAGGGGATTCATGGATTCTGACAGTCTGCAAATTGAACAGTGATATGGGGATGGATCTGGAGTTTAAAAGGGATGCACTGTGATAATTCGCTGGATGGATTCAAGCACGGGAGAGGAGACAGAACCCTGGATTAAGGAAAGGACAAGAACAGCGATGGGGGAAAGCTCGACGTGCAGTGGGTGGAACTGGTAGAAAAAGTATGAGATACTGCATCAGAGGAATGCATATGCAGTTACCAACGCCATGGTCTCTGTTCGAGGACAGTGGAGCACATCAGTGGGCATTACAAAACTGTGGTGCCAGAGTCAGGAGCAAAGAGGAAAATTGGAATAGATTAGATTACATTACAGTGTGGAAATAGGCCCTTCGGCCCAACAAGTCCACACCGAACCACCGAAGCGCAACCCACCCATACCCCTACATTTACCCCTTACCTAACACTACGGGCAATTTAGTATGGCCAATTCACCTGACCTGCACATCTTTGGACTGTGGGAGGAAACCGGAGCACCCGGAGGAAACCCACGCAGACACGGGGAGAATGTGCAAACTCCACACAGTCAGTCGCCTGAGTCGGGAATTGAACCCGGGTCTCTGGCGCTGTGAGGCAGCAGTGCTAACCACTGTGCCACCGTGCCGCCCATTAATAGTATGATGTGGTGGGTGTCAGCATATGGGGGTTCAATGGAGATGGGCTGTCATGGAAATCAAGATAGAATAGAATCTGGAAGCTCTGGGGAAGTGCCTGATGACCAGGTGGAGCCTAGATCAGGCAGTATCACATGACCAGCATGCCAGGATTTTCCAGTTGGCAGATGGGACCTGCAACTGGAAGAGTATGGGCTCTACTTCAGCTTGTTGGGAGATTGATGAGGCAAAGGCATCAATCACAGACTTGCAGAGTCATATCATTTGTGAATATATCATTGTGCAGGTTAAATTTATATAGTGTGGAAATGTTTGGGATTCAAATGTTGCTCACAGGCAATGTCCACTATGTCCTTACAAATTGCACAAAGATAACTCCATGAAGCAGAAGTAAGAGCATTTAAAGAGGTGGCTGTGGGCCACAATGAACACAGTTCTTGTTAGACATCTAGGAATGCATGGGGGAATCAAGCAGAATCCCTCTCTAATTGAACTGTGTAATGCAATATTCTCTTACATTCACTGGTAACTTTCAGGGGTGACATGCGGCTGCAAGGGGATGCGCTTAATACACAGGAAGCATTTCAATGCTATTGTTATGTATTTGCCACATGACAATTACAGCAAATTTTCACAGTAAGTGCTAATCTCAGAATTCCATGATAATTCAATCAATGGTATTTCTTATCAGGACCTATTATACGGAGGGATGCGTCCAGTTAACATCTATAATGTAACTGACTCTTCTCAATTCTGTTTCTAACACAGATTTATTGTAAATGTGAGTGATGGATGCTGCCAAAGTAAGTGTAATCATCGCAGAGACTGCCTTGCGAAGAAGGTGAAGGAAGATGAAGGAGGAGCTGATGTGCGAGTTACAGTGTTGACACAGGCTGTGTATGTACCAGGGCACCGTGACTTGAAGGAATGGAAGGACCATCCTTTCCCAGGGGCCCGGAAGGTGATAGCTGCTTTCAACGTCAATATGACTGGGTCCTTCCACAGAGTGGTGAATAATCTGCGTGGGATCTCTCAGCCATGCATCCATAAAGGACAGTGATCGATACCATTTGTGTGAGGCCACGCCAGTTTATTTCATTCCTCTGAGATGAGTTTAGTGCTGCAGCTTCACAGCTGGATTCAGTGTCATCGACTGCGCACACTTCGCATTAATAAGAAGGGCTTCTGTACCATCTCATGTGAAAGTGATCTGTGATCACCACTTCCTGAAGCTGCCACGATTCCTACATCTTGGAACTTTCTCATATTCCCAGTGCGTTTGAGGGTCCAGATACTTCATGAGGCTGGTCACTAGGGGGACAAGGCTTACCCACGATGGCCATGTCTGATGACACAATTGCAGACTCCGCTGAAAGAGGAGGAGCACAGATACAATGCTGCCTCTGCTTTGACTTGGGCTGCAGTGCAACAGAACATTGGGGCTGCTGAAGATGTGTTTCTACTATTTTGGACTGAACTGGTGAGGCCCTACTATATAAATTTATACTCCATGTGTCGCATATCCTGGCATGCTGCTCTGCCTGACTGCCGCAAGCAACGAAGGGAGAGAATGGATTTTCAGAAACTATGAGTGTGGGAACAGTCTTAGGAGAATGAAGATGAGGACATTGACGAAGAGGAGTTTTATGTTGTGCATGATGGTGCTTGGCTGTGTTGGGCACTGTAAGCCAGACAGTATTTGATGACATCCGGTTCCAGTAGAGGAGAGTTGGCTGCAGCAAACAGCCTTTGCTGTATAAAAGTTGCTAATCACCATGCAAGTGAGTTGTTTGTATTATGAAAGGTAAAAACAGCTTCTGTTTGTTTTCTTTCTGTTCACCTTTAACTGTACAAAAGAATAAACAGCAGAGGCAAAATCAGAGTAATTCTCTTCCAGAATACAAACAAATCTTAACTGTTTTCCATACATTAATCGCCCAACTCACTTTCATGTGCTCTGACCTAGTTTGCTTCTCTGGGTTTGTCCTTTGTTCACCTAGTTCCTTGCTTCCCATCTGTCTTGTAAGCAGCCCTGACCTAATCTCGAGCCTCATGATGTTTTAATGAAACTGTAGACACAGTGATTTAAAATATAATTGTTTTAAAAAATGTCAAAGCAATTTCATTCACAGAAGTTGAACAAATTGAATTTTCTTAGGCAAGCATGTGGAAGTTCTGAAATAGGCAAATCTGTTGGCCATTGATAAACATCTGTCCTTGAGATGTTCATCAAAATTCAACCAAGCACAACCCACATAGCTACTGTTGTCTAAAGGGCCCACTACTTTAGACGGCAAAAATAAACTAGCTTTACCAAAAAAGGAAAAGAATTAAAATGAAAACAACAGAAGTAACAAGACTGATAATATAACATTTTTCAAGGAAAGGAAATGACTTCATAGGAAGTGTCAATGGAGAGTGGCGATGTAAAACATTATTAAGCAACGACTTTTCCATTATTATATTTGAAAGCTAGTTACTTTAGCTGTACCAAGGATCCCAATGGCTGTAAGGTTTTCAACAAATCAGCTAACAGCGTGGCTTTTTATTGTTATTGGTAAGTAATATAGATAAACAAAAGATTTGAGTTAATGAGTCTTCCTCAAAAGGAAAAAGATTTGACAATGGTAAAAACAACAAAATGAACATTGTTGGATCCACTCTTGCTCTCAGTGTGTGTAGATTATTTGGACTTGAGCATAGAAATTTTGAAATTTGCTGCTGGAGCAAAAGCAATCAATGTCTATTGTATACATAGGTTCTAACGGTTGTTTCAGAACTGTTTTCAAAAATTAAGATTGAATTCTGATACTAAGATGGTAGTATGTTCAGTTGTAATTTTGTAACCATGTCTTCCAGTCATTGTAAGACTTGCAAGTGTTGCATATGTGTTTTTCGAATTTATTTCTCACTGTCAGCTCTTTCAAGGCATTGTGTGCACCAGGTGCAGAATAAATCCTCCGCTGTGGGTATCTCCAGCCGTAGGCTTTAATGCCAGTATTAGAAGTTACATGTACATGTAACGCACATGTAGCACCAGTGTATTGCTGCATTTCTCATGCCAGATCTCTTTGTCCTCTTTGTTGATATTCCTGTTTGTGTTTAATTATATGCAAATCCACATTGTGGAGATGTATCAGTTAAGTATTAGGTTGAGAATACTCAGATATCTTTATAAGGGTCCTTCGCTGTTATTCAGTAAGAGTCGAGATGAAAGATCAGTTTTACTTATCAAATTACTTGATCGTTGCTTGCTGCTAAGCTTAAATCAAGTAAAAATTAACCCAATTAACAATCATGCAAATTGGTGTACAGCTCCAAATACTAATATTATCAAAATTTTAAAACAATAAAAAAAATTTTTTGATTGCTAATTTCCAAAAAGAAAGCCCAGTTTTGAACTGTGCTGCATTCACTGATTGTACAGGGATTAGATGGGATAAAGCACGAGTGAAGATCTGTTTTCCTGTGGAACCAGTGGAAGATCTGGAGCTACTTGGGAATTGCCTGGGAACTTTCAACATCCAATGAGCATTTCTCCTCCTCCCTGGGACTCTGTGCAAATGTCCTTAACTTTGACTCAGAGTCAGACTTTGGACAGATTCCTGGTAATTAGCTGGATGGTTACCTAGGAATTTTGATACATGAGTGCCCATTAGGGAAGGAAACAGTCTTCTTCATCTGGTCTCACCTTCATGTAACTCCAAATCCACAGCAATATAGTTCTCTCTTAATTGTCTCCTGTGCAATTAGAAATGGGCAATAAATGCTCGCCTTGCCAACGATCCCCTCATCCCATGAATGAATTTTAAAAAGTTGAACAAATTAAATCCTTCATAATCATCTGGGTAATTAGCAAACGCTCCCTACATCATCTTCCCCTTGACTCCTAGACTAGTCCACAGAGCCATGATTCACTAACAACCCATGAATCCGTACCCCCAATCTAACCCAGCCCAAAACCAACCCAAATCAGCTGACCTTGACCATCTGACTATTCCCTCAATTTGACCTGACCAACCCTCTGCACAAAGAAGTTTTTCCTCATCCCACTTATAGCTCTCTTGCTGATAGTCTTGAAATTATGACCCCCAGTTACTGATCTGCCAACTACTGGAAACAGAATATGCTCTTTATCTTGTCAAAACTGTTCAGAAGTTTGAACACCTCGACTAACTAACCTGCCTGACCTGATTACCACCCTCACTTGACTACATACCTCCCACCGAATTGCCCATGCTTCCACATTAACTTTTGTTTTAATTACTTTTGTGGGATTTGGGTGTAGCTGGCTGACCATTATTTATTGCCTGTCCCTACTTACCCTTGAGAAGGTGATGGTGAGCTGCCTTCTTGAATGGCTGCAATCCACCTGCTGTGGGTTGACCCACAAGGCCATTAGGGAGGGAATTCCAGGATTGTGACCTAGTGGCAGTGAAGGAACAGTGATATATTTCCAAGTCAGGATGGTGAATAGCTTGGAGGGGATTTGAAGATGGTGGTTTTCCTATGTATCTGCTGCCCTTGTCCTTCGAGGTGGAAATGGTCGTGGGTTTAGAACATGCTGAATGAGGATCTTTGGTGAGTTTCCACTGTGCATCTAATAGAAAGTACTCATGCTGCTACAGAGTGTTGGTGGTGGGGGAAGTGGATGCTTGTGGATGTGGTGCCAGTGTCCTGGCCAACTTGTCCTGGATGGAGCCAAGCTTCTTGAGTGTTGTTGGGGCTGCACCCATTCAGGCAAGTGGGGAGTATTCCAACACACTCCTGATATGTGCCTTGTAAATAGTGGACAGGCTTTGGGGGAGTCAGGAGGTATGTTAGTTGCTGCAGTATTGATAGCCTCTAACCTGCTCTTGCAGCGATTGTGTTTATGTGGCAAGCCCAGTTGAGTTTTGGATCAATGATAGCCTCCAGGGTGTAGAGAGTGGGAGATTCAGTGATGGTAATACCTCTGAATGTCAAGGGGCAGTGATTAGATTGTCTCTTAATGTGATAGTCATAGCCTGCCATTTATTTGGCGCTAATGTTACTTGCCACTTGTCAACCCTGATTCGGGATAGTCAACATGGCTTTGTGCATGGGAAATCCTGTCTCACAAACTTGATTGAGTTTTTATAAGAAGGAGCAAAGAATATTGATGAGGGCAGAGCAGTAGATGTGATCTATATGGACTTCAGTAAAGCATTCGACAAGGTTCCCCATGGGAGACTGATTAGCAAGGTTTGATCTCATGGAATACAGGGAGAACTAGCCATTTGGATACAGAACTGGCTCAAAGGTAGAAGACAGAGGGTGGTGGTGGAGGGTTGTTTTTCAGACTGGAGG
>NC_057710.1:115864903-115872189 GCF_004010195.1 Chiloscyllium plagiosum | reverse complement strand
ACATAAGGGTCAACTTTTTCACGCAGAGGGTGGTACGTGTATGGAATGAGCTGCCAGAGGATGTGGTGGAGGCTGATACAGTTGCAACATTTAAGAGGCATTTGGATGGGTATTTGAATAGGAAGGGTTTGGAGGGATATGGGCCGGGTGCTGGCAGGTGGGACTAGATTGGGTTGGGATATCTGGTCAGCATGGACGAGCTGGACCGAAAGGTCTGTTTCCATGCTGTACATCTCTATGACTCTATGACTCTGTAACCCAAGCCTGGATATTATCCAGATCTTGTTGCATTTGACAGTGGACTGCTCCAGTTTCTGAGTGTTGCATTTGACAGTGGACTGCTCCAGTTTCTGAGGAGTTGTGAATGGTGCTGGACATTGTGCCATCATCATCAAACATCCGCATTTCTGACTTTAGGATGGAGGACATGTCATTGAAGAAGCAACTGAAGATTTTGAGCATAGGACACTAGCCTGTGGAATTCCGGCAGAGACATCCTTGAGCTGAACTGAGATGACTGACATCCAACAACCACGACCATCTCCCTGTATGCCAGGTATTACTCCAACCACCAGAGAGTTTTACCCCTGACACCCATTGATTCCAGTTATTCTGGGATTCCTTGATGCCACACTCTGTCGGTTGCAGCCTTGATATCAAAGACTGTCACTGTGACCTCTCCGCTAGAATTAAGCCCTTGTGTCCATTTTTGAGCCAAGGTTGTAATGAGGTCAGGAGCTGAGCAGCCCTGGTGAAACCCAAACTGGGCGTCACTGAGCAGGTTATTGCTGATCAGGTGCTGCTTGATAGCACTGTCAATGACACCTTCCATCACTTTACTGATGACCGAGAATAGACTGATGGGGCGGTAACTGGCTGAGTTGGATTTGTTCTGCTTTTTATGTACAGAACACACATGGACAATTTTCCACATAGTTGGGTAGATGCCAGTGTTGTAACTGTACTGGAACAGCTTGGCTAGTGGAGTGGCACATTCTAGAGCACAAGCCTTCAGTACTATTGCCGAAGTGTTGTCAGGGTTCGTAATCTTTGCAGTATCCAGTGTCTCCAATTGTTTCTTGATGTCACGTGAAGTAAATTGAATTTGTATCTATAATGCTGGGGACCACTGGAGGAGGCCAAGATGGATTTGACACTTCTGCCTGAAGATTGATGTGAATGCTTCAGCCTTATCTTGCGCCCTAATGCGGTGGGCTCTTCCATCATTGAAGATGAGGTTATTTGTGGAGCCTTCTCCTCCAGTGGGTTGTTTAATTGTCCATTACCATTCATGACTGGATGTGGCAGGACTGCAGAGCTTAGATCCAATCCGTTGGCTGTGTCTATCACTCTTAGCTCTGTCTATCACTTGCTGCTTATGCTGTTTGGCAAGTAGTGCTGTTTGGTGGCTTCACCAGGTTGACACCTCATCTTCAGCCTGGTGCTGCTCCTGGAACACCCTCATGCACTCTCCATTGAACCAGGATTGATCCTTTGGCCTGACGGTAATAGTTGAGTGGGGGATATACCAGGCCATGAGGTTACAGATTGTGCTGGTATACAATTGCCCTGCTGTTGATGGCCCACTGTACCCCATGAATACCCGGTCTTGAGTTGCTAGATTTGTTTGAAGTTTGTCCCATTTAGCACGGTGTTAGTGCCACACAACACGGTGGAGGTTATTCTCAATGTGAAGATGGGACTTCAACTCCACAAGGACTGTGTCATGGTCAGTCTTACTAAAGGCAAAAGTGAGGACTCCAGATGCTGGAAATCAGTGTCGAGATTAGAGTGGTGCTGAGAAAGCACAGCAGGTCAGGCAGCATCCGAGGAGCAGGAAAGTCGACGTTTCGGGCAAAAGCCCTTCATCAGGAATGAAGGCCTCTTACTGAAGCTGTCATGGACAGTCCCATCTGCAGCTAGCATATTGGTAAGGTTGAGGTCAAGTATGTTTTTCCCTCTTGTTGGCTCCGTCACCACCTGCTGCAGACTGTGGACATTGAAGTCCCCCACCCAGAGTACATTTTGTGTCCTTGCCATCCTTAGGACTTCCTGTAGGTGCAGTTCAACATAGAGGAGGACCAATTCATCAGCCGAGGGAGGATGATACATGATAATCAGCAGGAGGTTTCCTTGTCCATGTTTAACCTGGAGCCATGAGACTTCATTAGGTCCAAAGTCAATGTTGAAGATTCCCAAGGCAACGTCCCCCGACTGTGTACTACTGTACGGCTACCTCTGCTGCGTCTCTCCTGCTGGTGGGACAGGACATTTTCAGGGATGGTGGTGTCTGGGTCATTGTCTGTAAGGTATGATTCTGTAAGTATGATTATGTCAGGCTATTGCTTGACTAGTCTGCGAGAATGCTCTCCCAATTTTGGCACGAGCCCCCAGATGTTAGTGAGGAAGACTTTGCAGGGTCAAACTGGGCTGTTGCTGCCGTTATCTTTTCTGTTGCTGAGGTCAATGCCAGGTGATCTGTCTATTTCCACTTCCTTTTGAGACTTTGCAGCGATTGATACAACTGAATGGCTTACTTGGCCATTTCAGAGGGCATTTGAGAGACAACTTCCAACATCCCCAGGTTTACAGCATTTGCAGTCCTTTTGGTTTCTATTTTGCCAACCACATAACTGTCGCTCTGGAGTCACATATAGGCTGGACCAGGTGGGGATGGCAGATTTCCTTCCCTGAAGGACATTAGTTAACCAGATGGGTTTTTCCTACAATCAACAGTGGTTTCATGGTTGTCAATGGATTCTTTATTCCAGATACCTTTTTTATTGAATTCACAAACCACCATCTGCTGTGGTGTGATTTGAACCCCTCTCCCTCGGACATTCGCTGAGTCGCTGGATTAATAGTCTAATGATAATACCGGTAGGCTATCACCTCCTCAAACTTCCTAGCACCTCAATCACACCCATCTCATGTGCCGGCTTCTTCACTCACTCACCCATTCTCGCATCTGTCCATAACATTCACACTAGATATTTAAACTTACATCCTATAGTTAGGGAAGTAGGGAGTGTGTCCTGTCTTCCCTGAGTCTACTTTGCTGCAAAAGGAGACCCCCAAAGGAGGTGTTGCTGTGCATTTCTGTGAAAGCTGGATTTGAAAATCTGCAAAAAAGCGCAGCAGCATCAAAACAGGAGTTTCTGAATGTGGTGACAATCTGGCAGGCATTGCTGCTGCTACTAATGGGAAGGAACAGGTCTTTATTGGTCTCTAGAAAATAGTAAACGCATCTATTCTTCCTATCTAAGTGCATATCCTCATACTTTTCCACATTGTATTCCATCTACCACTTCTTTGCCCACTCACCTAGCCTGTCCAAGTCTTTCTAAAGGCTCCCTGCTTCCTCAACACTATCTGTGCCTTCACTTACCTTTGCATTATCTGAAAACTGAGCAACAATACCCTCAGTTCCTTTGTCCCGATGGTTAATGTATAACGTGAATAGTGTGGTCCCAACACAGATCGCTGCAGAACTTCACTAGTCACTGCCTGCCATCCTGAAAATCACCCTTTTATCCCCACTCTCTGCATTCTGCCAGTCAGCCAATCCTTTATCCACGGTAGTACCTTGACCATAATACCATGGGCTCTTATCTTATTTAGCAGCCTCCTGTGCGGCACCTTGTCAAAGGCCTTTTGGAAATCCAAAGAGATTACGTCTGCTTGTTCTCCTTAGTCTCATTTGCTCATTCCTCCTTGAAGAGTTTTAACAGATTTTTCAGCCATGACCTCCCTTTGATGAAGCTGTGGTGATTCAGCCCTATTTTATCATACAGTTCTAAGTACTCTGCAATCTCATCCTTAATAATGGTCACTAAAATCTTCCCAAAGACCAAGGTTCGGCTAACTAACCTAGAATTTCCTGTCTTCTCCCTGCCTCCCTTCTTAAACAGGAGTGTTGCATTAGCCATTTTCCAGTCCTCCAGCACCCTCCCTGACTCCATGATTCCTGAAAGATCACAGATCCCTCCACAATCTCCTCAACTATCTACTTCAGAATTCTGGGGTGTAGTCACCTGAACCGGGTGATTCATTCACTTCAGATCTTCCAGCATCCTCAGTGTCTTCTCTTGATTGACAGCTACTACATTCATCTCTACCCCCTGATTCTTGAAGTCTTGGGGATCTTGATCAGATGGGCCAATGGGCTGAGGAGTGGCATTGAGTATAGGAGTTGGGAGGTCATGTTGCGGCTGTACAGGACATTGGTTAGGCCACTGTTGGAATATTATGTGCAATTCTGGTCTCTTTTCTATTGGAAGGATGTTGTGAAGGTTGAAAGAGTTCAGAAAAGATTTACAAAGGTGTTGCCAGGGTTGGATGATTTGAGCTGTAGGAGAGGCTGAATAGGCTGGGGCTGTTTTCCCTGGAATGTCGGAGGCTGAGGGGTGACCTTATAGAGATTTATAAAGTCATGAGGGGCATGGATAGGGTAAATAGACTTTTCCCTGGGGTTGAGGGAGTCCAGAACTAGAAGACCATAGATCCAGGGTAATAATGGAAAGATATAAAAGAGACCTAAGGGGCAATGCTTTCACTCAGAGGGTGGTACGTGTATGGAATGAGCTGCCAGAGGAAGTGATAGAGGCTGGTACAATTGCAGCATGTAAAAGGCATCTGGATGGGTACATATGAGTAGGAAGGATTTGGAGGGATGTGGACCAAATGCTGGCAAGTAGGACTAGATAAGGTTAAGATATCTGGTCAGCATGGACGATTTGGACTGAAGGGTCTGTTTCCGTACTGTACATCTCTATCACTCTATGGCGTCTTCCACTGTGAAAACTGATGAAATGTACCCATTCAGCACCTCCGCTATTTTTGCTCCCCATTACTGTTCTCCAGCCTCATTTTCCAGGGTCCAGTATCCACTCTCGCATCTCCATTCTTTGATATTATACCTTAATATTTCATCATATTATCCCTTATTGTTTTTATTTAAATTAGCCTCAATTTTTAATATGTTCCCAATCCTCTGGCTTCCCGCCAATATTCACCACATTGAACACTTTCTCTTTTGCTTTTATGCTGTTCCTGACATCCCTTGTCAGCCATGGTTGCCTGATTCTGCCCTCAATATGCTTCTTCTTTCTTGGGATGAATTTTTTCTGTTCTTCCTGAATTACCTCCAGAAACTCCCCTCCTTGCTGCTCCACTGTCTTCCCTATTAGGCTCCCCTTCCAATCAACTCTGGCCAGCTGCTCCCTTATATCTTTGTAGTTAACTTTACTCAATTGTAATACCGTTATGTCTGATTCCAGCTTCTCCCTCTCAAACTGTGGGGTGAATTCTATCATGTAATGGTCACTTCCCTCAGGGGTTCGTTCACCTTAAGCTCCCTATCAAGTCCACCTCATTACGCATCACCAAATCTAGAATTGCCTGTTTCCTAGTGGAGTCTACTGCTCCAAAAACCATCTCGTAGATATTCTACAAATCCTTTTCTTGACATTCTCCACCAGCTTGATTTTTCCAGTCTTTCTGCATTTTGAAGTCCCTTAGTTGTTATTGTAATAGTGCCTTTCTTATGTGCTTTTTAAATTTCCTGATATATTTTTTGTCCCATATCCCGACTACTGCTAGGGGGCCTGTACGCAACTCCCATCAGGATCTTTTACTCATTCTGGTTCTTGAACTTTACCCACACAGATTCTTTGCCTTCTGACTTTAAATTGACAGCAAAAAATGAAGTAATTTCATTTCTTACAACTAGGCAACCCGTCCCCTCGGCCCATCTTTCAGTAGAATGGATATTTAGTTTCCAGTCCTGAACCCCTTTCGACCACATAGAACATAGAAAAATACAGCGCAGTACAGGCCCTTTGGCCCTCGATGTTGCGCCAATCCAAGCCCACCTAACCTACACTAGCCCACTATCCTCCATATGCCTATCCAATGCCCATTTCAATGCCCATAAAGAGGGAGAGTCCACCACTGCGACTGGCAGGGCATTCCATGAACTCACGACTCGCTGAGTAAAGAATCTAATCCTAACATCTGTCCTATACCTACCACCCCTTAATTTAAAGCTATGCCCCCTCGTAATAGCTGACTCCATACGTGGAAAAAGGTTCTCATGGTCAACCCTATCTAAACCCCTAATCATCTTGTACACCTCTATCAAGTCACCCCTAAACCTTCTTTTCTCCAATGAAAACAGCCCCAAGTGCCTCAGCCTTTCCTCATACGATCTTCCTACCATACCAGGCAACATCCTGGTAAACCTCCTCTGCACCCGTTCCAGTGCCTCCACATCCTTCCTATAGTATGACGACCAAAACTGCACACAATACTCCAGATGCAGACGCACCAGAGACTTATACAGCTGCAACATGACCCCAGGGCTCCGGAACTCAATTCCTCTACCAATAAAAGCCAGAGCTAGCATGATGCCAAGGAGTCTGAGTAGTCTGGCAGTCATTTCCGAGATGTCTTTGATGTAGGGGAGAGTGGCTAGGGTTTCTGGATGAGTTTTGTCTGCTTGTTTGGGTTTGTTGCTGAGAATCAGCGGACTGTGTTCATTGGGTAACCGTTCTTTTTGAATACACGGTATAGGTGATTTTCCTCTGCTCTGTGTAGTTCCTCTGTGCTGCAGTGTGTGTTGGCTCATTGAAATAACATTCTAATGCAGCTTCGTTTGTGGGTGTTGGGATGATTGCTTCTGTAGTTCAATATTTGGTCCATGTGTGTTATTTTCCTATAGATGCTGGATTGAAGTTCTCCATTGGCTGTTCACTCTACTGTGACATCCAGGAATGGCAGTTTGTTGTTGTTTTCCTCCTCTTTATTGAATTTTATGACAGTAAAGGTATTATTGATGGTCTTGAAGGTTTCCTCTAATTTGTTTTGTTTAGTGCCAGAAGAGTAGAGGATAGAAATGATATCCCCTTGTTCAAGAAGGGGAGTAGCGACAACCCTGGAAATTATAGACCAGTGAGCATTACTTCAGTTATGGATAAATGTTGGAAAGGATGAGAAGAGATAGGATTTATAATCATCTAGAAAGGAATAATTTGATTATGGAAAACTCAGCACTGTTTTGTGAAGGGTAGGTTGTACCTCGTAAACTTTATTGAGTTCTTTGAGAAGGTGACCAAACAGGTGGATGGGGATTAAGTGGTTGATGTGGTGTGTATGGATTTCAATAAGGCATTTGATAAGGTTCACTATGGTAGTCTATTGTAGAAAATACGGAGACATGGGATTGACGGCAATTTAGCGGTTTGGATCAGAAATTGGATAGCTGTAAGAAGACAGAGGGTGGTGGG
>NC_057710.1:115845957-115863352 GCF_004010195.1 Chiloscyllium plagiosum | reverse complement strand
ACCGGAATCCCTCCCTCTTGCACCATCCCTGTAGCCACGCATTTATCTGTTCTCTCTCCCTATTCCTCGACTCTCTATCACGTGGCACGGGTAACAAACCAGAGACAACAACTCTGTTTGTTCTAACTCTGAGCTTCCAACCTAGCTCCCTGAAAGCCTGCCTAACATCCTCAGCCCTCCTCCTACCTATGTCGTTGGTGCCAATGTGGACCACGACACATCTCTGTGATATCCACAACATTGTGCCTGCCAATTTCAATCTGCGCTACAAACTCATTTATCTTGCTTCATATATAACACTCTCAGTCCTGCATTGACTACCCCAGGAATGATGAAGGGCTTATGCCTGAAATGTCGATTCTCCTGCTTCTCAGATGCTGCTGGACTGGCTGTGCTTTTCCAGCACCACACTCTCAACTCTGATCTCCAGCATCTGCAGTCCTCACTTTCCCTTTATCTGTTATGCCTGAAGTTGGATTCCTGTCCCCTTGCATACTTTCTGTCCTATTACTTGTTCTGGAAACTTTAATGTCTCTGCTGAGCCTTCTCCACCTTTAATTTTCTATAATTCTCCACGCAACTGAACCCCCACAACCATTATTTAGTTTAAAGGTCTAATCACGGCCCTAGTTATATGATTTGCAAGGATTACATTTCAATGCAGCTGTGGGGGTGTGCTGCGCTGTCAGCGGTGCTCCCTTTTGAATGCATCATTATTTTACAAGCCTCTTAGATTGGAATAAAAGTCAACCAAATGGCCATTTTTGAGAGAAATAAAGAAACAGTCTTTGTATTCTGTGCAACATTATCGTTCATACTGTTTGCTTGAGTCCTTGAAAGGATATTGAATAGGAAGTTAGAAAATATCTTGATTTGATGCAATTTGTCTGAAAATGAGCAGTTTTTTTTATCATTGTGAAATAATATGCATTTTTAAAAGAAAATGTAATTTACAAATGTAAAGATTCGGATTGCTATATCTAATAAAGTAGATATTTATTGCTCAGAATGTTACATCATGTCTTTGCCTGCTGTTTTGCAGTTTCTATTAGTCAAGCACAACAAAATAACGTGAATGGATCAGTTGGAAGAAGTGCATTGCTCCCATGTTCATTCAAGTTCATTTCTGACCAATACACCAACTTCAGTTGGTTGAAGAACAATTCATTATTAATGTACGGAACCATTGGCAATTCTGAAGTCAATGTTCAAGATGAAACTTATCAAAATAGAGTTCAACTGCCAGAAAATTCTTCATTTGTGAATCTCTCTCTCCTAATCACTGACCTGAAATTAAAAGATTTTGGAATATACAGGTGTGAGGCATATAGTAAGAACCGAAGTGTTAGATCTGAAGAGACCTTCCTTACTATAACGAGAGGTAAGATATCAAGATATCAAAAAAAAATCAAAGTTTCGAACTTACAATTTATTTTACCATGTTTTATTGCAAGTGTGAGAATATAGCAGCATCTTAAAATTTCTAACTGTTAAAGTTAAAAAAGAATTCCATTGAAATATGATATAATAAAAATCTTTTTAAAAGAAGCCATACTGGTTCCTTTTATGTTGGAGAAGCAACTTTGGTGTCGAGGATTTATATGGACTCTCTGTGATATATTTTAGTTAAATCCTGCACCAGCATTATTATTATTATTATTATTATTGATGAAGGCTTGAGCTATGACAGAAGGTTGGATAAGGTGATGGTGATTTCCTCAGAGCAGCAAAGGTTGTGAGGGGGCCAGATAAAAGTCTATAAGATTATGAGGGGCATAGATAGCATGGATAAGAAGGCATTGTTCCATTAGCAGGAGGACTAATACTGAAGGGTCATGGATTTAAGGTAAGAGGTAGAAGACAAAGAGGGGAATTGTGGAGATTTGTTTTCATCCAGACAGTGGCGGGAATTGGGAACTCAATTCCTGAAAGGTGGTTGAGTTAGAAACTCTCAGAACACTTAAGCAACATTTAGATAGTCACTTGTGTTGCCATAGCCTCCAGGGTATGGGCCAAGAGCTGGAAAATGGGATTAGTGTTGTCAAATCTTTATTAACTAGTGTGGACACAATGAGCTGAATGGCTTCCTTCTGTTTTGCAAGCATCTTTAAGCAGGGATAGTAGACATTTGTTGATTGAAGGAGGCGTGGTCAATGTTCCTAGTCAACATCATTGGCAAACAATTTCATACTTGTGGTGGACCAGCTCAAATGCGTCATGGAATCTGTGTCATCACGTTATTGTAGAAACACATTTGTCGAATAAACATATTCACATAGGTTTCTTTCTCAGAAAGAATAACAAACTAAAAGTTTATGATGCACTGTACTTTGTTTAAAGAAAGCAAAGTTCTGTGGATGCTGTAAATCAGAAACAGAAACAGAAATTGCTGGAGAAACTCAGTACGTCTGGCAGCATCTGTGCAGAGAAAGCAAAATTAAATATTGGGTCCTGTGAGCCTTCTTCAGGATGAAAGTGAACTCTGCTTTCTCACCACAGACATGCTGAGTTTTTCAAGCAATTTCTGCTTTTGATTTATTGGTCAAATGTTTGTTTCTTTCAATGTTGTTAAATACCTCTCTTATTTCAGATGCTGTTTCAAAACCCATTGTCAGAATTCTTCAAGGTCAAAATATTACTGATGAAAACAGAGTCGTATTGAAATGTGAAGTTACAAGTGGCTCCTTACCTATCAATTACATGTGGCACAGGAAGGCCAGTAAAACAGAAAAAGCCAAAAGAATAAGACATTATCAACAAACACTGGAGCTCAATCCTACAATGAAGGAGGGTCGTGGCTTTTTCTTTTGTAAAGTCAGCAATAATTTTAGCACAGAGAAGAGCAGCCTAGTGAAAATTCCAGTATCTGGTAATTTGCCTTTTCACTATTGTGAGTGTATATTGACATGTTTTCCAGATAAGTGAATGTTGCGAACAATTGCTTAGTTAAGATTTATTTTTGCAGATTCTGCCACATCCTCAGTGGAAACGACTCTCAACATGCCAAACAATACTAGCACTCCCAGAATTCCATGGCTGGTGGTTGTTATTACTTCAGCAATGGTATTATTCATTGTTTCCATAATCTTGGCAACAATAAGGATAGTTAAGAAAAAGATGAAAGGTAACTTATGTACAATAAATGTTATTAAAATTGTACTAACAATGTAATTTATCGACAGATGAGTGCCAAAATTAATACGTCTAATTGTGTCCTGTTTAAGGATTTTACTACTTAATATCCAGCAAGGATTCTGTAAGTGACTTCCTAAGAAAGTATTGGGATTTGCCTACAAAACTATATTGGCTACACTTGACAACAAGTAAAATGTTTGCTGTTCAGCACTTGGGGCAAGAAGAAACACCACCACCACCAAACCATTTCCTCATTCCTGAAGAAGGGCTAATGCCCGAAACGTCGATTCTCCTGTTCCCTAGATGCTGCCTGACCTGCTGCGCTTTTCCAGCAACACATTTCCATCTCTGATCTCCAGCATCTGCAGACCTCACTTTCTCCGCAAGAAGAAACATACAAACATATGAAGAAAACAAAGAATTGCGGATGCTGGAGATCTGAAACAAAAACAGAAATTGCTGGAGGAACTCAGCAGGTCTGGCAACATCCATGGGAAGAAAGCAGAGTTAACATTTCAAGTCCAGTCAGAACTCTGATGAAGAGCGACCAGACTTGAAACGTTGACTCTGCTTCCTCTCCATAGATGCTGCTAGACCTGCTGAGTATCTCCAGCAATTCCAGTTTTTTTTTTCACAAACGTATGAACAGGAGCAAGTGGAGGTCATTCAGCCCTTTGAGCCTGTTCCACCATTTAATACGATCAAGGCTGATGTGTTTTTGTTCCGAGTTTCACATTTCCATTGATCCCAAATGACTTTTGATCCCTTTGCTCAACAAGATCTATTTATCTCTGCCTTAGAATTCAATGACCATCTCCTTCCATCATCACCTTCTGAAGCAGAGAGTTCCAAAGTCACACAATGCTCCAAAAGAAAAAAATTGTGGATGTGGAGGGTCCTGAATAAATGCAAATTAGTCCTTACACTATTAGTTTATTTTATTTAGGAGTATGAAGGGAACATAATGCAAATACTCAGCAGGTCTGACAGAATCAAAGGAGAGAGAAAAATAATTAATATTTCAGGACTCACTTTATATAAAACTTTTTGTTGTGGTTCTGTTCACCGAGCTGGGAATTTGTGTTGCAGACGTTCGTCCCCTGTCTAGGTGACATCCTCAGTGCTTGGGAGCCTCCTGTGAAGCACTTCTGTGATGTTTCCTCCGGCATTTATAGCGGTTTGAGTAGTGTACAAAATCCCATGCAAGGACTGCACAAAACACTACATAGGACAAACAGGAAGACAGCTAACGATCCGCATCCATGAACACCAACTAGCCACGAAACGACACGACCAGCTATCCTTAGTAGCCACACATGCAGATGACAAGCAACATGAATTCGACTGGGACAACACTACTATTATAGGACAAGCCAAACAGAGAACAGCCAGGGAATTCCTAGAGGCATGGCACTCATTCACAGATTCAATCAATAAGCACATCGACCTGGACCCAATATACCGACCGCTGCAGCGGACAGCTGGAACTGACAACCGGAAGTGGCAGATTCAAACCACTATAAATGCCGGAGGAAAGATCACAGAAGCGCTTCACAGGAGGCTCCTAAGCACTGAGGATGTCACCTAGACCGGGGACAAAACGTCTGGAACACAAATTCCCAGCTCGGTGAACAGAACCACAACAACGAGTACCCGAGCTACAAATCTTCTCCCAAACTTTGAATAAAACTTTGTCCTTGTGGTGTTAACTCCACATCACTCTTTATAGATTCTGCAAGGCTTGCTGATTTTTTGAACATTTTCCATGCTAATTTCAAATTCTCAGTATGCGTAATATCTTATTTTTCGTGTTGTTGTTGTTACAATTCCACAGCAATTGCCAATGCAGAATTGAAGTCATGTGCATAATGTTTCTTCCTATAAAATTTGTTGCGCTGGAGAATAAAAACTCAGCAAGAAAGATCCACCCATGGTTTACTACAAAGTTAAGAATAACATTAGATTACCAAACAAGTTTGTAATATTGCAAAGCACACCTGAGAACTTACATTGTTATAGAAATCAGTAAAAAGTAAATATTAAGGAAAAGAAGTAATGTATAAATTTATCAGAAATATAAAACCAGACTGTAAATGTTTTTCAAACTATGCAAGGAGGTGGAAAATAGGTAAAATAAATTGCCTTGCAGGCAAATTAAAGTTTGGGGAATGAAAAAATATCAGAGGTATTGAACAGATATTTTGTGCAGAAATGTTACAAATCAGGAGTGAAAGAACAAGAGTTAAGAGCTTCAAATTATTAATATGAGCAAAAAAAGTTGTTTTGGAGAAGCTTAAGGCAATAAAAGCCAATGATTTATGCCCTTGGAGGTAGCTTAGAGACAGTGGATGCACTGATTGTGATTTTCTAACATTCCCTATATTCCAGAATAGTCCGTATATTCTAGAATAGATGCAATGAACTCAAAGCCAGTAAAAACAGCAATGCTATTCAAGAAAGCAGGAAACCAGAAAACAGGAGCCACAGGCCAGTTAGCCACATGTAAATTTGTTTTTGTGAAACTACATATTCACGTTTGCAGATGACACTAAAATTGGAGGTGTAGTGGACAGCGAAGAAGGTTACCTCAGATTACAACGGAATCTTGAGCAGTTGGGCCAATGGGCTGAGAAGTGGCAGATGGAGTTTAATTTAGATAAATGCGAGGTGCTGCATTTTGGGAAAGTAAATCTTAGCAGGATTTATTCATTTGATTGTAAAGTCCTAGGGAGTGTTGCTGAACAAAGAGACCTTGGAGTACAGGTTCATACCTCCTTGAAAGTAGAGTTGCAGGTAGATAGGATAGTGAAGAAGGTGTTTGGTTTGCTTGCCTTTATTGGTCAGAGAATTGAGTATAGGAGTTGGAAGGTCATGTTGCGGCTGTACAGGACATTGGTTACACCATTTTTCGAATATTGCTGGTCTCCATCCTATCGGAAAGATGTTGTGAAACTTGAAAGGGTTCAGAAAAGATTTACAAGGATGTTGCCAGGGTTGGAGGATTTGAGCTATAGGGAGAGGTTGAATAGGCCGGGGCTGTTTTCCCTGGAACGTTGGAGGCTGAGGGGTGACCTTTTGGATGGTTTATAAAATCATGAGGAGCATGAGTAGGGTAAATAGACAAAGGCTTTTCCATGGGGTCGGGGAGTCCCGAACTAGAGTGTGTAGGTTTAGGGTGAGAGGAGAAAGATATAAAAGTGACCTAAGGGGCAATTTTTTAACCAGAGGGTGGTACGTGTATGGAATGAGCTGCCAGAGGAAGTGGTGGAGGCTGGTACAATTGCAAAATTTAAAAGGCATCTGGATGGGTACATGAATAGGAAGGATTTGGAGGGATATGGGCCAGGTGCTGGCAGGTGGGACGTGATTAGGTTGGGATATCTGGATGGCATGGACGGGTTGGACGGAAGGGTCTGTTTCTGTGCTGTACATCTCTATGACTCTATGACTTCAATTCCAAAGTAATTAATGGAAAATGTAATGTTTAGGACTAGAATAACTCTTTTTTAAAAAAGGATTTATTTGTTCATGAGTTGTGGACATCACTAGCAATTTGCATACCTAAAACCACTGAAAATACTGGTGGTGAGCTTTTTGTTTGAATTGCTGCAGTCTGTGGTGTAGGAACACCAACAGTCCTATTCAGAGGGAGACCCTGCAACACTGAAGGGAAGGCAATCTAGTTTCAAGTCAGGATGATGTGTGGCTTAAAGAATATGCAGGTAGTTCAAGAAATTCAAGGAATAGGCTAAATAGTATATTGTTTTTAAAGTTAGATTCTCAACCATTACAATTTGAAAGTGATCAGATTTCTTTGAGCACACATAAAAAGAAATATTAATGCTTGCATATGAATGAGCAGCATGGTATATTGTTTCCATGAATTAAAGCCCCATTTTTAATCTCAGATTTGCAATGCTGTTTGGTTTTATGAATATTAATGTTTCTCTCAACCCATTTGCCAAAGTCACCTCAAGTGTTTTGTTTAATAATTTATGTAATGTATAATGACAATATTATTTCCAACAAAAGTCCATTGATTTAGTGAGATTTACATACAGTACATCAAGTTTTAGGTGGCAGCCAAAATCAGGATAATTCTTTGGTTTTATGATAACCAGCATCACATTAAAAAAAACACATTAGAGAAAAAAAACAGAAGCTTGGAGGCAATACACAAATCCTAAAAATGTTTATGATCTTTGACTTATTATAGAAAGACAACAACGAAGTTCAATTTTCCTTGTGGAAAACCAGAAAGATATTGCTGTACAAACCAATGAAGAGGTAAATCTCCATTTTACACTTCAAAAAACAAATTTTAAAAAAAATTGTATTTGCGCAAGAAGTGTTGCTATTTGTGCCGTTTTCTTGTTTCTTTTCTTGTTTTTTTTCCTCCCATTCCTTTTGCAAAGGTTGCTGATTGTGGCTGGGCATGTAGCCAGCATCTGAACAATACCGTGCCCTGGAGACTATTCTTCATTCCTAATTGCCTAGGCCTTAAATTTGGAAGCTTCTTCTCTAAGAGTCTTGCCTCTTACTCCTCCTTCAGGATGCTTCTTAAAATGTAACCTCTTAGACAGAGTCTTCCTCATGTATCATTTTATCTCTTTATGTGACTTGGTATAAAAATATCGATAAGGCTTTTATGAAGGTGCTGTGCATTGGTGATTGCATTAATTTTAATTGTGAAGTTGAAATTGCTCAGTCTTACTTTCCAGGGACCCAGTCAGAATTTTGTCCATGTCAATTGTTACACCAGCAATTCCCACTCCAGGTAAAAATCAGAGCTTCATTGCCCAGGGCTCACATCAGTAACTTGCATTTATATAGCCTCAAGAACACTCTACCCTTAAGGGCAGTGGAAGATGGTTCAATAAATAAAGTGAAAACAAAGGAGATTACAGCGAAGCCATTCAGCCCATCATGCCTGTGCTTCAGTTTGACAAAGTAACCGTGCTTCAACCTACATCACCACCTTTAGTCTGTGACTCCCTAAGTTCTTCATCACCATGTATGTTTACAACTCACTTTGAAGTTATACGTTCAACCAGCTTCTGCCACCTCTTCAGGTCGGCTGTTCTGAATCTCAACAATTCTGAGTGAAAAGAAATTACCCCTCATCTCCCCTGCAGATTTTTGGCAATGATTTTAAATCTCTGCTCCCAGTCAGTTGACCAGAGGAAACTCTTATCTACTCTTACAACATCTCTCATCATCTTGAATACCTCCGTGCTTAACTTTTCCTGTTCCAAGTTGAATTATTCTAATAGCTGTAACTCTTCCAACCTCACTTCAATATCGGTTACGAACATCCTGGATAAACCACCTCTGTAGTAAAGGGGCTTGACAGGGCAGATGTAAACAAGATGCTTCCACGAGTAGGTGAATCTTGAATCAGGAGACATAGTTACAGAATAAAGGGACACTCCCTTAAAACTGAGATATGAAGGAATTTCTTTACTCAGAGGACTGTGAATGTTTGGGATTCTCCAGCTCCAGAGAGTTGTGGTGGCTAGACCACTGCAAGTATTTGAAGAGGAGGTAGATAGATTTTTGAAATATCAGGGAATTGAGGCTGAACTGGGATGAAAGAGGAGACAAGGCCTTGGCCAGATCAGCCAAGACCTTGTTGAATGGCGGCATAGGGTTGACAGACTGAGTGATCTACTCCTGCTCATATTTCTTATGTTCTTTTGTAACCTTTCTGAGGCTTTCCTTAACTGTAGTATTCAGGAAAATCCACAATACTGCTGATCAGATCTACATGCTTTTTGAATTATTTATTGAACCAGCTTCCACTGCCCTTAAGGGTAGAGTGTTCTTGAAGCTATATAAATGCAAGTTACTGATGTGAGCCCTGGGCAATGAAGCTCTGATTTTTACCTGGAGTGGGAATTGCTGGTGCAACAATTGACATGGACAAAAATCTGACTGGGTCCCTGGAAAGTAAGACTGAGCAATTTCAACTTCACAATTAAAATTAATGCAACACCCATATAATTATCATTGCATAATGAACTTTAGTTTATGGATGAGCCTTCCCTCTCCTCCTGCTTATTCAAAGGTTGCAATCTCTAGATTACTCCCAGTGCCACGTGTTCGTGAGTACAGGAATAGGCGAATAGGAGAAAATTCACAACCTTTAAAAATTACTTGGAGGAGCATTTGAAATGGCATACTATTCAAGGCTATGGACCAAGTGCTGCTAAGTGGGACAAGTATGGATTTAGAATAGTTTTTGTCTATGCAAACTCAATTGGCCAAAGGGGCTCTTCTTAATGTATGATTCTATGTTTTTGCAAACACCTTCGGCTGAATCTTACCATATTTTGGCAAAACATAATTTTGATGGTTGATAAATGTATGGCACAAGAGTTGGTGCAGGAAGGAGGGTTTTAGATTCCTAGATCACTTGGACCATTTCCAGAGAAGGTTGGACTTCCACAAATGGGGCAGTCTGCACCTGAACCAGAATGGGACCAGCATCCTCGTGGATGGGTTTGCTTGCACTGTTGGGGTGAGTTTAAATCAGCTCAGCAGGGCATGGGATACAGTGTTCATCCAATAGGGACATAGCAAACTTTAGTAAAGAAACTAAGGCAGAGGGAGTTCAACCATTCTGAGTTTCAAGGGAGTAAAGCAAGGCTGGATGACCACCCCTTTAATTTATTTAGTACTTACTGTATTAGTGGTCAGACGGATGAGATAAGGGCACAGATTGACATGTAGAATTGTGATGGTGTTGCCATTACAGAGAGGTGAGGGAGGGGCAGAACCTGCAAGTTTATCTTCAGACAGGAGAGGGGAGGATGTAAAGTAGAGGTGATATTGCATTATTAATTTAGGGGTCAGTTACTGCTGTAAGAAAAGATGATATCTTGGAAGAGTCTTTCAATGAGGCTTTGTGGGTAGAGCCGAGGCATAAAAAAGGGACAGTCACATTGCTGGGAGTGTCTTATACACTACCAGTCAGTGGACAATGAAAGAGCAGATATATAGACAATTCATTGAGGTATGTAAATGCAGTAATAAGGTAATTATGTTAGGGAATTTCAACTTCCCCAACACTAATTGGGATAGTCAAAGTATAAAGGGTTTATAAGGACCAGATTTCTTAAAGTATATTCAGAACAGCTTTTTATATTAATATGTAGAAGGTCCAACATGGGCCTAATTCTGGGGAACGAAACCAGTCAGGTATTCAAGGTAGCAGCGAGAGAGTATTCTAATGACAATGACCACGACACTAATTGTTTTGGAAAAGAAAACAGTAGTCTGTAAAAATGGATTTTGGATTGGGGGCAAGTCAGATTTTATTAAAATAAGGCAGGATCAGGCCAAAGTAGAATGGAATATATACAGCAGAACACTGGGGCTTGGGGGATGTTGGCAGGGGGGGGGGAGGTGGGGGCCTTCAAATTAAATTTGGCAGAGTACAGGCCCAACATGTTCCCTTCAGGGTGAAACGTAGGAGCAACAAGCCCAGAGAACCCAATATGTCTAGGAATATTCAGCATGGATCAGGAGGAAAAGAGAGACTGGGATATTACCTGAAATGAAACAGTTTAGCTATGAAGAGAAGTTAGATAACCTCAGATTACTTTCTTTCGAGCAGAGAAGGCTGAGAGAGGATGTGATAAAGGTGCACAAGATTATGAAAGGGTGGATAGACAGCAGCTGTTCCTCTTGTATGAAGAATCGATATTAAGGGGCATAATTTTAAGATGAACTGTAGGAGGTTTAGAGGGCATTTGAGAAAGAATTATTTAACCCAGAGAGTGATAGGAATCTGGAATGTGCTGCCTGTGAGGGTAGTTGACGTGAGAAAATTCACACTTTTAAAAATTGACATGACACTTGAAATGACATACCATTCAAGGCTATGGGCCAAGTCCTGTTAAGTAGGACAAGTATAGATTTAGAATAGTTTTTGTCTATGCAAACTTAATTGGCCAAAGGGCAGTTCTGTAAGTGTGGTCAATCCCATGTCCTACACCAGTTTCAGTTATATGTTGAACAAATTCCATACAAACATATAGAGTCATCGAGATATACAGCATGGAACAGACTCTTTGATCCAACACATCCATGTTGATTAGATATCCTAACCTAATCTAGTCCCATTTGCCAGCACTTGGCCCAGATCCCTCTAAACTCTTCCTATCCATATGCCTTTTAAATGTTGTAATTGTACCAGCCTCCACCACTTCCTCTGGCACCTCATTCCATACATACACCTCCATCTGCATGAAAAAGTTGCCCCTTGGGTCCTTTTAGATTTTTCCCTTCTCACCCTAAACCTATGACCTCCAGTTCTGGACTCACCCACCCCAGGGAAAAGACCATGTCTATTCACCCTATTTATGCCCCTCATGATTTTATAAACCTCTATAAGGTCACCCCTCAGCCTCCGCTGCACCAGGGAGAACAGCCAAAGCCTATTCAGCCTCTCTCTGTAGCTCAAATCCTCCAACACTGGCAACATTCTTGTAAATCTTTTCTGAACCTTTTCAAGTTTCCGATAGGAGGGAGACCAGAATTGCACTCAATATTGCAAATGTGGCCTAACCAATGTCTTGTACAGCTGCAAAATGACCTTCCAACCCCTATACTCAATGCTCTGTTCAATAAAGGAAGGCATACCAAATGCCTTCTTCACTATCCTATCTACCTGTGACTCCACTTTCAAGGAATTATGAACCTGCACTCCAAGGTCTCTTTATTCAGCAACACCCCCTAGGACCTTATCATTAAGTGTATAAGTCTTGCTCTGAATTGCTTTTCCAAAATGCAGCACCTCACATTTATGTAAACTCCATCTGCCATTCCTCAGCCTATTGGCCTATCTGATCAAGATCCCGTTGCACTTGCAGATAACCTTCTTTGCCATCCACTACACTTCCAATTTTGATGTCATCTGCAAACTTACAAACTATATCTCCTGTGTTCACATCCAAATCATCTATATAAATGATAAAAAGCAATGGATCCAGCACTGATCCTTATGTCACACCACTGGTCACTGAAAAGCAACCCTCCACCACCACTTCTGTCTTCTACCCTCAAGCTAACTCTGTATCCAAATGGCTAGTTCTCCCTGTATTCATGAGATGTAACGTTGCTAGGCAGTCTACCACGAGGAACCTTGTTGAATGCCTTACTGAAGTCCATATAGATCACATCCACTGCTCTGCCCTCATCAATCCTCTTTGTTACTTTTTAAAAAAAAATCAAGTTTATGAGACATGATTTCCCACTCACAAATTCATGTTGACTATCCCTAATCAGTCCTTGCCTTTCCAAATGCATGTAAATCCAGTCCCTCAGGATTCCTTCCAACTTGCCCACCACCGATGTCAGGCTCACCGGTCTATAGTTCCGTGGCTTTTCCTTACCACCCTTCTTAAATAGTTGTACCATGTTAGCCAACCTCCAATCTTCTGGCACCTCACCTGTGACTATTGATGATACAAATATCTTATCAACGAGCCCAGCAATCACTTCCCTATATCTGTGCTGAATCTCAATAACCAATATTTGTCTATTTGATACATATATTAATGTGTCCAGCAATCATTTCTCTCTCCCAATTTGATGTCATCCATGAATGTCAAAGATAAGGCCCAGGTATCTTGCAAATTCCGTTGCACTGATTCGGCAGGAATTCACATAAAGTTTGAACTTCCAGTGGGTAGCGTCAAAAACCTTCCAAAAGATCTCCAACTCTGAGTTGTGAACCTACTATACAGCACTACTAATGGCCCAATCTCTGACATTTGCCAAACATCTGATCCAACCACCCCAACATCTGATCCAGTCCTACGCACCCGATAACCTATGCCCAATCATGCCTCAGATATCTGATCACCCTCTTGGGCACCCAGATGTGTCACCCCTCACCAAAACCTGAACTCCATATGCACCCCAGTCTGACACCAAACCACTCCCTTCCTAGGACATGATTAATCGCACTCTGATACCTAAACCATCTTACCCAATCACCCACTAACCTGTCTCTACCATGTAAGTTTTCATAAGGCATTAATTGGGCAGCATTGGCCTTCTCTGGGGCTAAGGACCCCAGATACAGGAAGCAGGCCATCCTTCATGAGCTTCTGGATGGCCAGACCGGAAGCAATGCATCACTCAGCAATGTCAAAGGGGGAGCAATAGCATCCAGTGCATCCAAGCAAAGTCCAGGATCACCACCAGGGGCATGGCTAGGTCATGTGGGATGAATGACGACAGGGGAGGTGGTTTTTGCCAGAAAATGCAGATCATTCTATTAGGTTTCACTTCCAAACACTATATCACTAAATGAGGTATAAATGCTGTCTCCCGACGTCTACTCTTTAGACTTCCCACTTAGGGAGTCTCTGAAAGGGTTTCAGTTGGAATGGTGGGAAGACATTTCACAGGCCTTCTCATAGCTAACAGTCATGGCACAGGTATTGTTTTGGGAGAGCATTAAATTCCATTTATTATCTAAGAGTATCAACATTTCAAAATTTATAGTAGAGCACTGCTGAGCCACTTTCCAAGGAAAAAACACTCCGCCTGATAATCCTTTACAATGTGTGTAACTTCTTAATTCTTGTCTCAGAGTTGCAAATACCGTCTGCACCCACAAGTGCCTTTATTTATTAAAAATCGTCCATGGCAACAGAACCTGTACAGTACTGCAAGTAAAATCTAATGAAAGCTTTTGATACACTTCACCCAACTCCAGCATTTTTCAATTTTGTCCTGTGGTGCTAAATCAGCGTGCTTGGCTTGTTTTTGCTACAGCCTTATTAACTTGCGTCATAAATGATTTATATGCTTGCACTAGTCCCTTTGCTTCTCTACACCATTTAAAAATTCTATTTCCAATATGTGCCCTTAATTTTTCCTTTCCAAAAGACAGCTGAAAATTTATTTGCTAAGTTTATTAATATTCTAAATATTTTATGTTTGATATTTAAGATTTGTAAAATAGGTTTAAAAATAATGAAATGAATAATCTCCCTATTCAATGATTTTCTCATTATAAAGGATTTGAAATCGCAAGAATTTTGGCAAGAAAATAGTGAAGTCACTTATGCTACCATTGACCACACTAGACGATTGTCTAGGCCACCAGTCAAAGCCAGAAACAAATCAAATCAGTTTACGGAAACTGCCTCAGTGGTGCATCAACCATATATGAATTTCCATGTAATGTACTAAAGTGAAGACGGTCACTGTAATGCAAACGTGTATTACGAAGGGCCTCACTTACATAGTTACAACACTTTAAAACTGTGGTGTATTTTCATGCATTTACTTTTGCTGAAATAGTAAGCCATTAAGAATTAAGTGTTTCATGTAATTGCTTCAGTTATCAAAAATCAGTGTTTTATTTTTTAACTAACAAAGACCAGGTAAGATATTAGATGCTAATTGAATCAGTCTATATATTTTTAAGTAGCAATTTTACCACGTGACAAAATATTTCAGATATTTAAGATTTGGGAGAAATTTACAACTTTACAGGAATTTATGATCATTTCTGTAAGGTTAATAGGACCTCAAAGAGAATACAGCGTAACAGTTTGAGTAAAGGAGCTTGTTGTGACGGAAACAGCTCAAAATCTCAAGATATTTAATAGATCATAAAAACAAAGTACTTTTGTTAATTTTCTGTACATGAAGACAAGTTAAAACTCCTTTCTAGAAATCCCTCACACTGACATTACATTGTCAGCTACATTTTAAGTAAATATTGGTATGTTCTCTTTACATTTTTAAATAAATTACCTATGAGTTCTCCATATACAATAGGGAATTGACCTTAACATTTAATATATATTACAAAATATGTTGAAGATCCACTTTGAAATGTGGTAGTGCAAATTTTTTACACATCATCCATGTATTATGCTGTAAATGTAATATGTTGTATTTTTTAAAAAATGTGCGCTATTTCAAGAAAAATATGAACTCCATGCTTTAGAGATCCATCCCTGGGTATTCATTGCCAGTAATTTTACATCTAGTTGATCCTATGAAAGGCAAATTTTTTTGAATACTATGAATGTTCATTCTTGCTGTGAAATTTTATTTATACACCACTTGTATGACAAGCATGATTTGATGCATTCATCTATATTTGAATATCAATATATATTCAAATATTTGAAGAGCTCAAAACCTAGCTGTTGTAAATGGTTTCCTTTTGTTTTGAGAGATATATGGAATTCCAAGCTGAGGTTCTTAGTCAAAAGCGTTGAGATTATCTTTTCTCTTTAAAGTTACTGTTTTACATTTATAGTACTGGACAAAACCAGAGTTTAGTTGAGATAAGAACAGTATGAGAACCGCACAACAGATCTCACCACTAGATAAGGAGCTCCCAATATTGATGACTATCTTACTGTGTTTCCTTTTATAAAAATGTTCACAAGTTTATCAAAATACGTCAGGAACATGATAAACAAAGTGCGCATAGTACCATATATTACACAAGCTTGCAAACATTAGATGCATTAAAATTAACCTCAATACAGTCTTTGTCTAATTAACAGTAATTGCACCTTAGAAATTATTTCATGGTGTGAAGTGGTTCCAGGTGTATCTGCATGATAAGGCACTATATAAACAAGTATTTTCTTTTATTATAAACCATTTGTACATGCTCAATGAGTTTTATGTGAATACAAAATATTTTGGTCACCCATTCCAAGGATGTAACATATGGAACATTAACAAGAGATGCACATTAAATGTACAGTATATTGTCAATAGTTGTATCCCTCAGTTGCTTATTCTCAGCAAACAATTTTTGTCAATTAAATAGGATTTGGTAAAAATAAAATACATTCATAGAATGAAAACTTTGTACTTAAAATTGCAAGTTACAACAGGTAAAAGCACGTTAACATTTTCGTTACCATTTCCCATATACAACACAAAATTTTAAGTACAGTAAAAAAGACAGTTTCAATCTATCAATACTGACTTCACATGTTTCCCTTGTGTTACTACAACAAATATAACTTAATTTATAATATACAATATACAAGACAGCTTAACAATTTTGTTCAGCCAGACTAGCAACATCTAGCATTCTTAGTTATCGCCTTGTTCTCTTTGGTGGCACTTCATTTTTTTGCTGACCCCTTCTGCGTTCTCCTGGACTGGCTTCTCGTTTGCGTCCTTGTTTAGCCACAGGAGATAGCTGACTCCTTGATCTGTGAAAAACACAATCCAATGATATACAGTAGATGTACAGTCTTGGATCAACACATTCAGTTTAAAATTCTATTCTTGATTACAATTCCCCAAAGGTCATTATAATGTGACTCAAATTATCCTTTGTGGCTTTACAGCCAAATCAGTGGGGCTTAATTTGATTCACGTAAACAGACGAATTAGAAGCAGGCACAGACCCCTTGATCCTCCTCTGCCATTCAGATTACTTCGTTTCTTTCCCACTTGAGAATCTTTCACCTCTTGTTCATTGAGAATATATCTATCCCTGTCTGAAAAGTATTCAACAACTTTGCTTCCACCACCATTTCAGGAAGACCGTGCTGTCAGAGGAAAAAAGAAATTCTCACCTGTGCCTCAACCTTAGATTCTAGATTTAAAGTAATAGATTCTCCCACAATACATGCCAAGACTCCACACAATCTTATCGGTTTAATAAAGTCACCTCTTTTACTCTTCTAAACAACAACAGATACAATTGTAGTTTGCTCAAACTTTCCCTTTATGGCGAATCCACTAATCAACTGTTTCCATCATCAAAGAGGGTAAGCCAAGATGGAGGACGGGAGAGCGAGAGCGAGAGAGCGAGAGAACGGGAGAAAGAAAGAGAGTGTGTGTGAGAGAGAGAGAGAGAGAGAGAGAGAGCGAGAGAGAGAGAGAGCGAGAGCGAGAACCTGCACAGTTACTGCCTTTACTGTTTCTGAATTCATGTGTCGCTGGACATCGGAGTGCATCTGGGAACATTAACAAACAGTGAATTTCACAACTAATCTTGGAGGAACCGGTTTGGGCGAAGTTCACAACACAGAATCAGATAAGTTAATTGTTGTTTTAAGTCTGTCCAAGAGAAAAGCTGTATTAGTGAGTGCAGTGGGTTTTTTCTTGATTATATGTTTTTGGAAATAAGTCTCTTGATTAAACTTAAAATATAAGCCATAGCTATTAATTTAACCAGGTGCAGTGTTTTGTAGAGGAATAAGAGTGTTATTTTCTGGGTCTGTAGATTGTGAAGGAGCAAAAATGGCCT
>NC_057710.1:115838325-115843648 GCF_004010195.1 Chiloscyllium plagiosum | reverse complement strand
ATTAAGGACAAAAGGGTAACTAGGGAGAGAATAGGAGCCATTAAAGATCAGGAAGGCAGTCTTGTGTGGAGCCACAGAAAATGGGGGAGATACTAAATGAATATTTTGCATCAGTATTTACTTTGGAAAAGGATATGGAAGACATAGACTATACGGAAATAGATGGTGACACTTTGCAAAATGTCCAGATTACAGAGGAGGAAGTGCTGGATGTCTTGAAACGGTTAAAGGTGGATAAATCCCCAGGGCCTGATCAGGTGTACCCGAGAACTCTGTGGGAAGCTAGAGAAGTGATTGCTGGGCCTCTTGCTGAGATATTTGTATCATTGATAGTCACAGGTGAGGTGCCGGAAGACTGGAGGTTGGCTAACGTGGTGCCAAGGACAAGCCAGGGAACTATAGACCGGTGAGCCTGACCTCAGTGGTGGGCAAGTTGTTGGAGGGAATCCTGAGGGACAGGATATACATGTATTTGGAAAGGCAAGGACTGATTAGGGATAGTCAACATGGCTTTGTGCGTGTGAAATCATGTCTCACAAACTTGATTGAGGTTTTTGAAGTAGTAACAAAGATTAATGAGGGCAGAGCAGTAGATGTGATCTATATGGACTTCAGTAAGGCGTTCGACAAGGTTCCCCATGGGAGACTGATTAGCAAGGTTAGATCTCATGGAATACAGGGAGAACTAGCCATTTGGATACAGAACTGGCTTAAAGGTAGAAGACAGAGGGAGGTGGTGGAGGGTTGTTTTTCAGACTGGAGGCCTGTGACCACTGGAGGGTGCTGGGTCCTCTATGTTTTGTCATTTACATAAATGATTTGGATGCGAGCATAAGAGGTACAGTTAGTAAGTTTGCAGATGACACCAAAATTAGAGGTGTAGTGGACAGCGAAGGTTACCTCAGATTACAACAGGATCTGGACCAGATGGGCCAATGGGCTGAGAAGTGGCAGATGGAGTTTAATTCAGATAAATGTGAGGTGCTGCATTTTGGGAAAGCAAATCTTAGCAGGACTTATACACTTAATGGTAAGGTCCTAGGGAGTGTTGCTGAACAAAGAGACCTTGGAGAGCAGACTCAATAGTTCCTTGAATTTGGAGTTGCAGGTAGATAGGATAGTGAAGGCGACACTCGGTATGCTTTCCTTTATTGGACAGAGCATTGAGTACAGGAGTTGGGAGGTCATGTTGCGGCTGTATAGGACATTGGCTAGGCCACTTCTGCAATACTGTGTGCAGTTCTGGTCTCCCTCTTATCAGAAAGATGGTTTGAAACTTGAAAGGGTACAGAAAAGATTTACAAGGATGTTGCCAGGGTTGGAGAAGTTGAACCATAGGGAGAATAGGCTGGGGCTGTTCCCTGGACTGTCAGAGGCTGAGGGGTGACCTTATAGAAGTTTATAAAATCATGAAAGGTATGGATAGGGTAAACTGATAAGGTCTTTTCCCTGGGATGGGGGGGTCCAGAACTAGTGGGCATAGGTTTAGGGTGAGAGGGGAAAAATGTAAAAGGTACCTAAGGTACAACTTTCTCACGCAGAGGGTGCTGCGTGTATGGTATGAGCTGCCAGTGGAAGTGATGGAGGCTAGTACAATTACAACATTATTTAAAAGGCATCCAGATGAGCATATGAATAGGAAGGGTTTAGAGAGATATGGGTCAAGTGCTGGCAAATGGGACTAGATTAGGTTAGGATATCTGGTCGGCATGGACCAGTTGGCCCGAAGGGTCTGTTTCCATGCTGTACCTTTCTGTGATTCTAAGTCAGAGGGAAGCACACAGAACACCATGTATGGGCAGAGAGATCAAAATATCATACAAATGGTATGAGCGTAGTGTCATATAATCTGTCTCTTCTGGTAACCAAGTTAACTCTTGAGTTTTCTTCATAGATTCCACCAGACCTGCTGAGCATCCCCAGCAATTCCTGCCCATGCTCCTGACCTCCAGCATCCACAGTTGTTTTGTTTTTTATTTGACTGGAATAGCATGATAGGTCTAAGAGTTACATGCTGCGGCTCAGCGGATCTGGCAGCATCTGTGAGGCAAAATCAGTTAACATTTTGGGTCCAGTGACTCTTCCTCTGGTGTTTCTTCACAGATGCTGACAGACCTGCTGTGCTTTTCCAGCAGCTTCTGTTTGTGTTCCATGTTATCCCAATCATTTGGTTTTCCTCCAGCACCATCTTATTTTTAAGTTTTTATAATTATCTCTCTGCCTCATTTAATTAGATTATAGGTCATCTCTTTGGGTGTTATTTAGCTGTTGATGCTTTATTCACACCGTCTAACACTCTTGGTCACCTGTAGAGACTTATTATTCGACACTCCACTCACACCATTTGTATGACCTTTTGATCTCTCTGCCCATAAATTCTGTGTTCCACGTACTTCCCTCTCACTTCACCTGACGAAAGGGCTTTGCTCCAAAAGCTTGTGATTTCAAACATACCTGTTGGACTATCACCTGGTGTCTTGTGATTTCTGACCTTGGTAATAAGGTAGTAGCAATAGCAAAGCACATTATAATGCTTGTGTCAGCAAATGGTACAGGAGACATGAGTTCAAATCGCAACATGGTGGCTAGGAAGTCAAGTTCAAGTGAACATTAGAAAAAACAAGACCTTCAGTGGTGGGCATATAAAATTCATGGATTATCATAAAATTAAAACAATCAGGTTGTCACTGAAGTCTCTAATGGAAAGGAAATCATTTGTCTTTGCATGGTTTGGGAAGGAGGGGAGTGACCTGTAAAGGCAATGTGGGGGGGGGGGGGCGGTGAAAGAGGTTTGCAAAAGGGGAAATGAGTCTGAAAGAGGCAGAGTGGCTACAAAAGGGAGAAAAACAGTTTACATTTTTTAAATAAAGGATGCTATTGTAATAAATACTGTGTCAGTTAGATAATCTAAGATTAAACAGTTTATTTCTCCATAATCACAGAATCCCTACATTGTGGAAGCAGGTTATTCGACCCATTGGGTTCACACCAACCCTTCAAATACCATCCCATTCAGACCCATCCCCACTATCCTATCCCTGTAACCTCGCATTTTCCATGGTTAATCTACCAAGCCCGTACATTTCTTGAAACTATGGGTAATTTAGCATAGCCAATCCACCTAAGCTGCACATCTTTGGACAACTAAAGATTAATATTTGTTTGTTGTTCTACTTCAAAGCATCTTGTTTTTACTTAAGGTGCAGTCACTGCATTACAGACAAATATGCAATCATTTAACTGTGACCCAACCAGTCTGCAGAAAGCAAGTTTAGGATGTAATGAAGTATATGACAATATTGTTTGAATAAAGTATCAATATCTCTTCACAGGTCCTTATGCTATCCTCACAACTTATTCTTTGTATCATCAGCAAACTTAACATGTGTGTAATATATACCGATAATAGTTAGCAAATGTAAATAGTTGATGCCCCAAGGACATGGCACATTATCAATGGAAATCCACGTACACCTCACTTACATGTCACCCTTTATCCACATTGCATGTTGCTTCCCAGAAATCTCAAACTTTTGGCAAACTTATTTATTAAATATCACTCACATTAAAAAAAATTGTTAATTGTTAGGCTTGATGTACGTACAAGTGCATCAAATTTTGTCACAAAACCACTGAAGAGTTGAAAATTATGTAAGTAAAAACCAATTTCTCGCCAAAAAACTGAATTTTAAGAGATCTTTCTTGGGACCAACTGAAATGTCTTAAACAATTAAATATGCACGAATTATCTGGAAGCAGGATAAACATTTGTGGCATTACCTTGTAACTGACATTGTTACTGGAGCTTTCATAGCTTTTGTATCAGATGTTAGTTTCTCTTTTGCTGAAGCTGATGAACGCCTTTCTCGTTCAGTCACTGGGAGATGCTCAGGGCTACTAATTCTTTTGGCTGCACGAGTAGTTGGTTTATTCTGAATGTTCAAATCAGATGTCTGGCTTCTGGAATATAAAATAGGAAAGCTTTACTGCAGTTGTACAGAGTCTTGATGAGATCACATCTGTGGTACTATATATAATTCTGGTCCACTTGTTTGAATATTGTTTTATCCATTCAGAGAAGGTTCACGATCGGGATGAAAGAGCTATTTTATCAAGCAAGGTTGAACAGGTTGGACCTCCACCTACTGGAGTTTAGAAGAACAAGAAATGACCTTGAAATTAAATATCCTCACAGATCCGATAGGGTAGGTACACAGTATCCCTACGATGTGGTAAGAGGTCATTAGGCTCATCGAGTCTGCACCAGACTCTCTGAAGTGTACTTCACCCAGACTAAACCCTCCCCATAACTCCACATTTACCAGGGCTAATCCACTTAGCCTGCACATCTTTGCACTGTGGGAGGAAACATGAGCACCCCGAGAAAACCCATGCAGACACGGGGAAAACATGTAAACTCCAAACAGTCACCTAAGGCTGGAATCAAACCTGGGTCCCTGGTGCTATGAGGCAGCAATGCAAACCCTGAGGGACCATGTCAACATCTAACTTGACAATGATTCTTTTTGTGAGTGAAAACTAAGAAAAAAAACCTCTATTTTAGGACAAGGTAGGCAATGATAGGTAATGTTCCCGTTAAACTGCGCGGCTGCTTAGAGGATCTGCGCATGTTAATTAGCATGCAGATGGATCGAATACTGGTTCTAGAAGCTGCTGGCACCTCGGATGTCCACACAGCAGCAACATTAGAGGGAACACAGGAGATAGGGAGACTTTTTTTTCACATTGAGGATTGTTAAAACATCCTCAGAAACCAGTGGAGGCGAAGCCATTGAATTTATTCAAAGCGCAGTTGAACAGATTTTTGATCGACAAGGAATTATGGGGGGCAGACAGGAAAATATACTTGATAGACCACAATTAATTCAGCCATGTTTCAACAGAATGGTAGAGCATGCTCCAAGAGCCGAAAGATCTACTTCTGGTCCTATGTACTACGTTCCACAAAATGGATAAAGTACCATTGTATGTACTGAACCTGACTAGCAAATCCCTTTAGAGGTAAAAATGATGACTGCAGATGCTGGAAAAGCACAGCAGTTCAAGCAGCATCCAAGGAGAAGGAAAATCGACGATTCGGGCAAAAGCCCTTCATCAGGAATACAGACAGAGTGCCTGAAGGGTGGAGAGATAAATGAGAGGGGGGGGGGGGTGGGGAGAAAGTAGCATAGAGTACAATAGGTGAGTGGGGATGAAGGTGATAAGTCAAGGAGGAGGGTGGGAGAAGGTAGCAAAGAGTACAATGGGTGGATGGGGGTGGGATGAAAGTGATAGGTCAGAGAGGAGGGTGGAGTGGATAGGT
>NC_057710.1:115819317-115838135 GCF_004010195.1 Chiloscyllium plagiosum | reverse complement strand
CACTCCACCCTCCTCTCTGACCTATCACCTTCATCCCACCCCCATCCACCCATTGTACTCTTTGCTACCTTCCCCACCCTCCTCCCTGACCTATCACCTTCATCCCCACCCCCACTCACCTATAGTACTTTATGCTACTTTCTCCCCACCCTCCTCTCATTTATCTCTCCACCCTTCAGACACTCTGCCTGTATCCCTGATGAAGGGCTTTTGCCCGAAACGTGATTTTCCTGCTTCTTGGATGATGCCTGAACTGTGTTTTTCCAGCACCACTCTCCCCCAAATCCCTTTATAGCCTGAATATCAGGTATGATACAAGGTCCTAGTCATAACAGTTTTATGTGATGCTACTGTGAAAATCCTAGCATTAGCACAGACAACTAATCCTTTCATACCCAACTGATCACAATTAATTCCATGAAGGTGCTCATCTATTTAACTAAAGGTCACCTATGCAACTAAGGCCAAAATGGAAGAATTGACATTTTGTTGCAAAAACTAATCATGAATCAGCATGACAAGCTCAGATTTCTGAAGGATGCTCCTTTGGGAAATGTAGTGGGTGAAAGACTCTCAGGGAATGTAGCTATGATAGCCAGGTTTCTGGTACCAAGACTGGCTCTAATGTTATGAAGGGTATGCTACATTCCAAGTGGTCGATTGTGGTAGGGGAACTCTCTAGTCAGAGACACAAACAGATGCTTCTGCAGCAACAGTGATACATGAATGGTGTGTTGCCTCCCTGATGCCAGGATCAAGGATATCTCAGAAAGGGTGCAAAATATTCTTAAAGGCGAGATGGACCAGTGGGAGCTCATTGCACACACTGGAACTAACAACACAGGAAGAGATAAGGATGAGATTCTGAGGACAGAATAGAGGAGGTCAGGCAGGAATTTCAAAAGGAGATCCTTGAAGATAGTAATATCTGGATTAATCCCAGTGCCACAAGTTAGTGAGGGTAGGAATAGGAGGACAGAGCAGATAAATCCATTGCTCAGGAGCTGGGGCAGGCGAGAAGGATTTACATTTTTGGACCACTGGAATCTCTCTGGGATAGAAGTGACCTGTATATGAAGGGCACCTGAATTGGAAGGGGACTAATATACTGGTGGAGAGATTTGCTACAGTTGCTCAGGAGGATTTAAACTAGTGGGTGGGGTGGGTGTGGTGTGGGGTTTGGGACCCAGGGAGATGGTGAGGAAAGACAGCAGTCTGAGACTGATACAGTTGGGAAAAGAGTAAGTCAAACAGTTTGAAACAAAGCAGAGAATGAGGTAGGTCTGTTAAATGAAACTTCAATGCAAAAGGCCTATCAGGTAAGGCAGATGAGGTGAGGGCATGATTGCGAACACAGGGCTAGGATATCATAGCAATTACAGAGACATGGCTCAGGGATGGACAAGAGTGGCAGCTTAATGTTTCAGGGTACAGATGCTACAGGAAGGACAGAAAGCGGAGGGGGATGGTGTTTTTGATTAAGGATAACAATACTTCTGTACTTAGGGAGGATATTCCTGAGAATATATGCAGGCAAGTTATTTGGGTGGAACTAAGAAAGGAATGATCACCTTAATGGAATAGTACTATAAATCCCCCAATAGTCAGCAAGAGATTGAGAAACAAATTTGCAAGGAGAACTCAGTTATCTATGAGAATAATAGGGTGGTTATGGTATGGGATTTTAACTTTCCATACACAGACTGGACGGCCATAGTGTTAAGGACTTGGATGGAGAGAAATTGTTTAGCATGTAGAAGAAAATTTTCTGATTCAATATGTGAATGCACCCATCAGAGAAGGTGCAAAACTTGACCTACTCTTGGGAAAGAAGGCAGCGTAGGTGACGGAAGTGCCAGGGGGTGGGAGCACTTTGGGGTCACTGACCATAATTCTATTAGCTTTTAAAATAGTGATATAAAAGGATAGATTGGATCTAAACGTTAAAGTTGTAAATTGGAGGAAGGCCAATTTTGACGGCATTAGGCAAAAACTTTCAAAAGCTGACTGGGGGCAGATGTTCACAGGTAAACAGAAGGCTGGAAAATGGGAAGCCTTCAAAAAGAGATAACAAGAGTCCAGAGAGTATGTTTCTGTTAGGGTGAAGGGCAAGGCTGGTGGGTGTAGGGAATGCTGGATGATTAGAGAAATTGTGGTTTTGGTCAAGAAAAAGATATAGACAGAAGGGATCGAGTGAATCCCGAGAAAAAGGCAGTAGGATTACGCTTAAGAGGAAAATCAGGAGGGCAAATAGGGACATGAAATAGCTTTAACAAATAGAGTTATGGAGAATCCAAAGGGATTCTACAATACATTAAGGACAAAGAGGTTAATAGGGATAGAATAGGGCCCCTTAAAGATCAGCAAGGCTGCCTATGTGTGGAACTGCAGGAGATGGGTGAGATACTAAACGAGTATTTTACATCAGTGTTTATTGTGGAAAGGATATGGAAAATATAGAACGTGAAAAGATAAATGTCCATTTTAAAGGCGGTGGTGCTGGATATCTTAAAACAAAAGTTGATAAATTCCCAGCACCTGATCATATGTATTCTGGAACTCTGTGGGAGCCTAGGGAAGAGATTGCTGGGCCCCATGCTGAGATATTTGCATCATCGATAGCCACAGGTGAGGTGCTGGAAGACTGGAAGTTGTCTAACGTTGTGCCACTATTTAAAAAAAGATGGTAAGGAAAAGCCAGGGAACTTTAGACCAGTGAGCCTGACATCGGTGGTGGGCAAGTTAATGGAGGGAATCTTGAGGAACAGGATTTACATGCATTTGGAAATGCAAGGACTGATTAGAGATAGTAAACATGGCTGCGTGTGTGGGAAATCATGTCTCACTAACTTGATTAGGTTTTTTAGAAGATTGATGAGGGCAGAGAGGTGGATGTGACCTATATGGACTCCAGTAAGGCGCTCAACAAAGGTTCCTTATGGTAGATCACATGGAATACAGGGAGATCTAACTATTTGGATACAGAACTGACTCAAAGGTACAAGACAGAGGGTGGTGGTGGTGGAGGATTGCTTTTCAAACTGGAGCCTTGTGCCACAAGGATCAGTGCTGGGTGCATTGTTTTTGTTATTTATATAAATGATTTGAATGTGAACATAGGAGGTATGGATAGTAAGCTTGCAGATTACACCAAAATTGGAAGTGTGGACAGCGAAGATTACCTCAAGAGTACAATGGGATCTTGATCATATGGGCTGTTGGGGAGATTTCACTGCGGTGTTTAATGTAGGGCTAGGGAGGGTGACACTTCCAGCCCTGAAATGGTTAACAACAGCCAAGCGAGCTGCTGCAGGCGATTGCATGACTGCTGGAGCTTGTAAGGGATATGCATAATGTTAATTAAATCTTGGAGCCTGTAAATACCAGCCAGTATCAATTGCCCCATCGAAACTCGGGATTAATAAAGAAACCGATCGGAATCTTAACTGTCAGACAAGTGTGAATTGCTCTATCGGAACCTGTAACTATTGAGTGTGAATGGCTCTATTTAAGTCTAAAGTTGGTAAGTGTAATTGTCAATTTAGTTAAACTGAAACTATTGAAAATGGCTAGCCTGTCAGATGCATAGTAATTCCTTGAAACAATGAACTATTGAATACGGGATTGGAACCGCTCCCGGGGATGGCTGAGCCATTGTCAAGCACAGCAGGAGCTGGACAGGCACTTCGATGCGGCCAATAGGAGGACGGATCCCCAGCGCGCGCAGATGAATGGACCAATGGGGAAGGCGAACTGACCGGGGACTCCAGGCAGCGCGAAGTATAATTGTGTCAACTTTGAACGGGAAGGCAGAACGCCTTCTCCAACGAATGCATGCTTGTAGATTCGTTGTACCAGTTAAGATTCTGTGAATAAACTGCTGTCTGCGTCTAATCATAGTTGCCAGTGTGAGTCTCTCCTTCCAAAAGAACACGCAAAGACGGGACCCTCCGGGTCCGTCTTAACAGGGCCAATGGGCCAAGGAATGGCAGATGGAGTTTAATTTAGATATATGTGCTGCATTTTGGAAAGGCAAATTAGGGCAGGACTTATACACTTAATGTTAAAGTCCTGGGGAGTGTTGCTAAACAAAATGAGACCTTGGAATGTCTATTCAGTTCCTTGAAAGTGCAATTGCAGGTAGATAGGGTAGTGAAGAAAGTGTTAGATATGTTTTCCTTTATTGGTCAGAGCATCGAGTGTAGGAGTTGGGAGGTCATTTGCAGCTGTACAAGACATTGGTTCGGCTACTTTTGGAGTTCTGTGTTCAGTTCTGGTCTTCCAGCTTTAGGAAGGATGTTGTGAAACTTGAAAGGCTTAGTAAAGATTGACAAGATTTTCGGGATTGGAGGGTTTGAGCTAGGGAGAAGATGATGAGATGGAAATGTGTTGCTGGAAAAGCGCAGCAGGTCAGGCAGCATCTAGGGAACAGGAGAATCGACGTTTCGGGCACCTGTACCCTAGATGCTGCCTGACCTGCTGCGCTTTTCCAGCAACACATTTCCATCTCTGATCTCCAGCATCTGCAGACCTCATTTTCTCTTCGCTAGGGAGAAGATGCTGAACAGGCTGGAGCAATCTTTCCTGGAAGATCAGAGACCGAGGGGTGACTTTACACAGTTTATAAAATCATGGGGAGCATGGATAGGGTGACTAGCCCAAGTCTTTTCCCAAGGGTGGGGGATAGGTACCACACATTAGGCTTCTTAATAAGATAACAGCCCATAGTGTTGGAGTAGTGTATTATCATGGATAAAGGATTAGCTTACTAATAGAAGACAGAGTTGGAATAAGAGGAGTACTTTCAGGATGGCAACATGTGGAGTGCCAGAGATCAGTGCTGGGCCACAATTATTTAAATATATATTAATGACTTGGATGCAGAAAGTGAATGTACTATAGCTAGGTTTTTGGATGACACAGAAGTTGGTGAGAAGGCAACTGATGAGGATGACAAAGAGTCTGCACAGGGGTATAAACCGATTAAGCAATTGGGCAAAACCTTGGCAGACAGACTATAATGCAGGAAAATGTGAAGTTATGCACTTCGGCTGGAAAAATCGAAGAGCTGATTATTTTTAATAGAGAAAAGCTGCAGAGTTCAGCATGTACTAAGGAAGGTAAATGGAATGTTAGTCTTTATTTCAAAAGAAATGGAGTTTTAAAGTAGGGAAGTTGTGTTAAAACTACACAAGGTATCAGTCAGATTATAACTGGAAGACTGTAAACCGTTTTGGGCTCATTATCTAAGGGAAGATATCCTAGCCTAAGAGACAGTGCACAGAAGGTTCACTGGGCTGATACCAGATACAGAAGGACTGTCTTAAGAGGTGAATTTGAATAGGTTGGGCCCATACTCATTGGTATTTAGAAAGATGAGGGCGACCTCGGGGACTTGATAGGTTAGAGGCAGAAAGGTTGTTTCCCTTTGTGGGAGAGTTTAAGACCAGAAGCATTTTTTCAGAATAAGGGATCACCCACATAAAACAGATAAGGATGAATTTTTTCTCAAAAGATGGTGAATCTGTGGAACTCTTTACTACAGAGGTCTGTAAAGGCTGGCTCGTTACGTATATTCAAGGCTGAGAAAGACAGATTTTCAATTAATAAGGCAATCAAAGGTGATGGTAATAAGTTAGGAAAGTGGAATTGAGGATTATCAGATCAGCCATCATCTCATTGAATGGTGGAGCAGAATTGATGAGCCGAATGACCTTCTCTGTTCCTACATCTTATGGTCTTGTATTGTGAAAGCCAAGGGAAACCTCTACTGATCTGTTAAGTGCCTTTCAATTCATTATATGCCTTTCTGGTTGAGGGCCCTTAAAGTAAAATACATCAACTTCTCATACTATTCACTTCATAAAACCGATAATTTGAAGAAAGGACTAGGTGTAATTGTACAATTTTTAATCTAAGTGCTGCTATTAGGAGGTTACCTTAGTTTTAATACTAGAAATGGACAAAGTCTATGGAAAGATACAATAATTGAATATTTCTTTTTTCAAAAAGTGTACCTCTTTAAATTGTCAGTTATAAAGCAGGAAATCACCTTGTTCTTTCTTCAAGCTTGGTAGCAATTTTGCCTCGAGATTGTGTTGGTTTTTCTGTATCTTGTTCTTGAACTGGTGCAGCTTCTGAATGGGGTTTGTGCATTTCTTCCTCTATTGTATTTTTCTCCTCTAATGGCATTAATAACACAGCATGAAAATGCATTAGTATTGGTATCTAAAGACCGAACTATTAGAAGATGTCTTTAATTTGAAAAGTGACCACAGTATGAAAAATGTTAAACCGAGATTGGTCGATACATACCTGAATGAAGATGCCTTCGCTTCGAGAGATTTTCTACTGGAGAGCATGAGCGCTTGGGTTTTCTTTCTCTCTGACAGGAACTTTGCTCTTCAGCACCTTTAACAGATTGCTCCTCCTACATTGGGAGGAAAACTTATATTATCACATTGCATTTGATTTTTTTAAAGCAAGATTATACACCTGAGCAGAAAATTTAGTACCATCCTTCCAGAGTCCTCAAAATATTCACCTGTACAACATATACATAGCATATTAATTAGGAACTGTAATTGTTACAATGCAGTGTTTTGCCTATAGAACTGGCACACAAATGCAATTAATTGTGAAAAGCATTGATAGTATTTGATCCAAAACTCCCAAGTATTCTTTATTTGAAGGAACAATTTTAATGAGTTTATATAGCAAACATACCAGCAGTGCATAGGTATAAATGCTAGGTGAAGAGAATTTAAATTAGCAGCTGAATAGCCTGCCTACATTCATTGTGTAGGTATCCAAGTAAAGTGGTTACTTTAGTGACACAAGGGATAGCTGTCATTAACAATCAAATCATATTCCAGCTTGTATTAGAGCATTCAGGAGGATGAAAATTGGAAAAAGAGGGACAGAGGTACTTGGAAGTAGAAATAAAATCAACGCTTGGCCAAAAAAATTCACGTGAAATCACAACATTAAAAAAAGCTTTCAGACCTAATATTTCATGTATTTTACTGAAACAAATTAACATAGCCTCTTACATCATACAGCAAATCGCTTATCCCTTGACAGTGCTAGTTTAAGGCTGATTTTGTCCTGTTTTATTCAATGTACAACACACTGAGATAGACTGAAGCAATGTGAATAGAAAACCAGTTTAAGTTGTTCCAGATTGCAGGTTACTGGATCTAAACTTACAAAGCAAATATCTATAAAACAAAATGAATTATGTTCAATGAAAGAGACCTTCCTAATTGTTAGATTATCTGGGTCTAGCTGGTAATTACAATTAATACAAATTCAGAATCAAGCAATTTGTGCTACTTAACAGTGATCAAGAACTGCATTTCTTTGTGGAGAGAGGGACAATTTATACAGACAATGCTGGGTAAAGGTATCTTTGCTTAAGCACTTGTTGGCGAGCGGTGAAATAAGAGATGCACTGGCATATGCACAGAAACAAAGAAAATATGAGAAGTACACCATTCAACCCTTTTAGTCAGCTCTGCCATTCATTATGGTTACTGCTGATCATCCACTTTCCTTCATACCCTTTGATCACCTTAGCTTCAAGTGCTTTACCTTCTTGAAATCATACAATGTTTTGGCCTTTACTGCTTTCTGATCACAAATTCCAAAAACTCATCACTGTCTGGCTGAAGAAAGTTCTCATCTCAGTCCTAAACGACTTACCCTGTATCCTTAAATTTTGACCCCTGGTTCTGGATCCCGCTGTCATTGGGAAACATCTTCCTGTATCGACCCCACCTAGTCATGTTAGAATTTTATAGGTTTCTAAGATTACCCTTTCACTCTTCTGAACTCTACCAAATATCATGCTAACTGATTCATTCTCTTCTCAGACACAGGTCCTACCATCCCTAGAATCAGTCCACAAATAGTAAGGAGAAGGCAGCACACAAGTATACTGTTTAACTTTCATATTTTCTGAATTTTAAAAAGTGGGTGTCACTGAGTAACATATCTTCCCTGAAATACAGTAATCATGAAAAATTGTGATCGAAGGAGAATGGGTGGTTGCCTGTTACAGTACTTGAGACTTCCAGGACAGAAAATATTTGATTACAGGTACAATTAGGGACTAAGAAGTGGATCTACATATAGAAGCAAGTCAGAAGACTGGGACAAGGCTAATTGCGCTTGCAAAGATGAGGTATAGATACTCTGAATGGCAAGTACCTGAATGGACTTGGATTTGTCTGCACCACTAACAACTTGCTTTCCATTGCCATAAATGATTTGGCCATAGACATTATTAAGGTTCAGCAGTACCAAATTAAATACCAAATGTTAGCATTGCTAACAACAAGAATTAATAGAAATAGGAAAGTGAAAGAAAGTACTCCTTTGAAAAGACTAAAATAAAGCTGATAGGATTCTAAGTCGTACTTTGAATTTACACATTCGACCAATGCTGGGAGTAGGGTGTGCAGCTCCAAACCTTCCATACTAGGAAAGATAATGCAGTCAGGGAATAAAATGGACATTCACAGATTAAATATTGTAATAAAGGCTACAATCTAGACTATAATAAAGGCTTTGGTTAATTCAAGACATTTTTAAAAAATCAATCATTTAGAATTCCAATCATGTGAACTACTTAATGTTAATGAGTACAGAACATAGGAGAAATACTATTTTTTCTTTGAAAAAAATTGACCAAATCAGCAAAAGCAATGTGATCTATACTTTCAGGTCAAAATCCTGGAACTCTCTCCCTAACAGCATTGAGAGTGCACCTACACCAAATGGACCGCAGTGGTTTGAAGAAAACACTTTACTACTATCCTCTCAACGGTAACTTGGGATGGACAATAAATGCTAGCCAGTGAGCAAAGTTCATACCTGCTAAATAAGAACACTTGAGCAGTATACATGCTTCTAATGCAGAAGTTCACTTTACAATATTATGTAATACTTTGTGTTATCAGCCAGAAACACACCAGTCACTTCTTGGTCAAGCATAATTTGATAAATTGCAGGCTACTATCAGAAACATGACTGTGAATAATGGTATACTAACTTAAAAACTCAACTAGCTCTTTAATATACTTTTTATATTATAATATAATATAATCACCTACTTTTCCTGTCTATTCTACGTGCAATTTGGATTTACTCTGTGGTTGACCGTGAATGCATTCGATCTCGGTTTAGCTATCAGATTCACTAGTTAGAAATGAGAAATGAATGCAGTGTTGCCAGAGACAACAATAAAAATTGGAATCATTCCTTTGATGTAGGCTGCCTCACTATCATTGCCTGCTCATCAAACCAGTATTGACTAACTGTACCTATGTGAAATCCATGATAGTCAAACGGAGCTGGCGAGTTGAATTTACAATTGTGAAAGCAATTTCTAGTAGATTATTCTCTTCACTGCAGGCACTTTCTTTTGGCCTTATTCTTTCAGGGGTTTTGGTGTAAGTCCCACAGTTGTTAAATGTCAACATGACTTTTCAGACTTAAGATATGTTTTCAACAAAGTGACTACAGTCCCTCAAAAAAAGCAGCACTATTATATGATTTCTTATTTTGTGGGAAATACAGACACAAAACAACATTGTGAAAAAAAAGTGTTGCTAGGGGAATTTCCAAACTTTAGAGCTTTCTTTCAACCATTACCCACCCCATTCTTTTGCATGTTACTACAAACCATCACAGTTTTTTAACTCAGGTCTTCTCTCACCTGAAAACATTTTGTTCACAAAAGTTAGCATTTTGTTTGGAAGCAAACTGGATTATGAGACAGCAATTTAAGAATGTTATATCTTGATGCTAACACATGGAAATACGGTCAAGGGTGTCAAGTTATTTGGTGAATTCATTCACCATCTTGTACAAGGTGAGATTACATTGCCCTGGTACATAAGCTGCTCCAAGCCTGCTTAAACAAGTCTGAATGCAAATTTGGGATTGAATAGCAAATTCAAATTAACAAATTTGAACTGAATATCTAAGGAAGCAATTATTATTCATTAGGAAGCATTATTTTTCAATTTGAATAAAGCACCTTTTAATCAAAAGTAAACTGAATTATAAAGCCTTAAAATTGGCACTGCTCCCACAGGAAGAGGTGTTTATTACAGCTTTTCAAAATCATGGAAAGTTGCTTTCACAAATGACTTGTTACTAAATGTCAGGGATTCCATTAGGTAAGCAGAACACATGCCAGGTTCCATATCAAAAGCAGAAAGGGAAGGGCATGGAATAGGAAGCACACTAGAATCACCAGTGATAGTTGAACCATTTGACATTTTACTTTCCAGCAACATGTACCCTTGCTATAAAGCTACTTACCGCAACTTCATCTTTCCACTCACAACTGGCACTTGTGATTATCTCTGATACAACATCCTGCTGAACTGGCAACTCTACATGAATGGGTAAAGAAATTTAGTAAGGAAAACTCTTCGCAAGTTTGTATTACAAGTTCTGTCATTCTTATTGGCATAAATCCACATAAAGAAAACAGCTACCTGCAGGAACACTGCAAAAAAATATCAATTTCTGTTCACTCATATCCAAGTCTATTCATACATATCTAATCAACATGAAGTTGTTTTGTCACAATAGGATGGTAATATGTACAGATTTTAAATTTCAATGAACTTTAAAAGCACATCCAGGACACAATAGAATAAACAGGGCTTGATCCACGAAGTTAAACATTAATTTTCTCCATGATTGATGCATGGTGGCAGCAGCGTGTACTTATATACCATCTGCACTGCAGCAACTCACCAAAGCTTCTTGTAAACTCATGACCTCCACCACCTAGAAGGACAATAGAAACAGACTCATGGGAATATCACCACCTGCAAATTTCCCTCCAAGCAACACACCATCCTGACTTGGAACTATATCACTGTTCCTTCAATGTTTGCAAAATCAAATGCTGAAACTCCCTTTCCAGCAGCACCATAGATGGACCTGAACCAAACAGAAGGTAATTGTACAAGAAAGCAACCCCCAACGTCTCAAGGGCAATAAGAGATGGATATCAAATGCTGGCTTGCCAGCAACACACACATTCATGACGAAAACGCAAACTTAGGTAAAGTTTGAGCAGTCAATAGTAGACATATCAAATCACTTCAAAACCACTAAGCTTTCCACTGTTGAGAAATACATTTTGAGAAAAATGTGAATGCTTTCCACAACTATCAGGTTTGTAGTTCCTTTTTTAATGGTAACCTGTAGGCACAGCAAGACACTGCCACTGAGAAAGCTGAGAGAACTGGTTGAAATCTTGCCCCTGTAATATTGGGAAGGAAAATCAGTGGTTCTGAACAGATTGCACCATACAAAAACTCTAAAGCCAAACTCTCAGTGCATTTTTAACATTGAGTTTTTTAATATTCTTGGTCACCCAATCAATGAGGGATCATTGTACATTTTCTCCTTACCTTGTTTTTTCACATTCAACAGGTCATATTTTGATTCCAATTCTTCAACTTGCTGTTCATTACATAAAACTTCTTTGATATTTGCTGAAGTACAACCCTTTTGCTTTTCAGAATCTTCTAAAGAAGATTCAACCACACTTTTGGAACCAGAAGATGCCTCATTGCTGAAGTTTTCATCAAGTGTTGGAGTGGCTGGTGAAGGAGGATTATAATGAACAAACTGTGCTCTGCTTGCAGCTGGATGTTGAAGACTTGCATCATTTAATGTTGGAGCTTCTGGAGAAATAGTCTGATAAGGAGAACGTAGAAAGCCTTGTTGTTTCACATTTAGAGGAATGTTTAACTCATTTATCCTTTCAGCTTGGTTATGAGTTGGGTCCTCAGTTTGCTCTTTTTGCAACAATTCTGCACTACAATTACCAGTTCTGATTTGGACAGATTTTTGCTCTTTATCACCATTCAGCACATCCTTCAAATGGCTGCCTTCACTTGCTCCACTTTTATAGGCTTCATTTCTCTCCTCTAACTGGTCTCCACTTTTCAGAAACTTCTCTGTTTCCACCAGTAAATCTCCTGCGTCACTGTGTCCAATTACTTGTGTATCCACCATGTTTTCTTCTGATTTTAACTGGGAGCTTGCTGTACCAGTTCCTTTTTCAGCACTCTGATCAGTTTGTACTTGTTTCTTTGAACTTGATGTAAGGTTTGCAGAATGTTTCCCTGTATCATCGGTTTTGTCAATATCTTTCATTTGCTGTTCCTTTAATTTTGATTCTGAACTTCTGGAATAATTTTTCTTCTCTGTCTCACTACTTTCAAGAACTTCCTGAAGGTGCGCTTCAGATTCTGGTTGATCATTCTCAGGTTCACTTCTTTCTTCAGTTCCAATACCTTGAGCAGATTTCACTTTTTTTTTGGACACTGGAGCTAAGTTTTCCAGTTTACTTTTTGTTTCACCGTTTTGAGTATCTTGATAGCTAACTGCGGGTGATTTGGAAAAGTAATTTTGAGACTCATTTTCTTTCAGTTTTTCAATTCCTTGATTATTTTGTATTTTATCCATCGATCCTGTTCGAACATTTTCAAAATTATCCTTCTTTTCTACTTCATTCTCACAGCTTTGTGCTTTTCCTCGGGGCTTTTCTTGAAGAGTTTCAGAATATTCTTTGGACTCTGACCAAATATATTGGAAATCATTTTTCCTTTCCTCGCCTTTTTCACTGTCTTGAATGTTTTCTTGATCTTCTTTTGATCGAGAACTTTCAGAGTATTCCATGGATTTTAAATATTGTATGTTTTCAGAAATACATTTGTCTGTTCCTTTCTCACTGTTTTGAGAAACCTGTGGCAAATTTTCTTCGTATTTTGATCGAGAGCTTTCAGACTGTTCTTTAGATTTTAACAATGAATGTTGAAAAGGTTCCCATGATTTTGACTGAATAGTTTCAAAATCATGTATTTTCTCCACGTTCTTATTAACTTCACCTTCCTGCAAGTCTTCCTTGGACCTTGATCGGGACTTCTCAAAATACATGCTTTTTGAATCATGCCTTTTTTCAATTTCTTTATCACTGCTTTGAATGTTGTCTTGCAAGTTCTCCTTGAATTTTGATTGAGAGCTTTCTGAATGTTCTTTGGGTTTTGACCAAGTGTTTACAGAATCATGCTTCTTCTCCATTCCTTTTTCATTGTCTTGGATATCATTCCATACTGTTTCTCTGAACTCTAATTCAGAATTATGCCACTTTTGTGCTTTCTCAAACTGAATGACTGCCTCTAACCTTTCCTTAGATTTTAATGGTGATGTCTCTGAATCTCTGGATTTTAACTGAATATTTTCTGAGTCATGTCTTTCTTCCATTCCCTTCTGATTACATTCAATATTGTCCTTTGACTTTGACTGAGAGCTTTCAGTGCATTCTCTTGATTTTGACTTCGAGCTTTCAGTGCAGTCTCTTGATTTTGACTTCGAGCTTTCAGTGCTGTCTCTTGATTTTGACTGCGAGCTTTCAGAGTTGTCTCTCGACTTTGACCACGAGCCTTCAGAGTTGTCTTTTGATTTTGATGTTGAGATTTCACAGCAATTTTTTGATTCTGAGCGCGAGATTTCAGAGCTGTCTTTTGATTTTGACTGCGAGATTTCAGAGCTGTCTTTTGATTCTGAGCGCGAGATTTCAGAGCTGTCTTTTGATTTTGACTGCGAGATTTCAGAGCTGTCTTTTGATTCTAACTGCGTGATTTCAGAGCTGTCTTTTGATTCTGAGCGCGAGATTTCAGAGCTGTCTTTTGCTTTTGACCGCGAGAGTTCACAGCTGTCTTTTGATTTTGACCGCGAGAGTTCACAGCTACCTTTTGATTCTGACCGTGAGATTTCAGAGTTGCCTTTTGATTTTGACCGTGAGATTTCAGAGCTGTCTTTTGATTTTGACTGCGAGATTTCAGAGCTGTCTTTTGATTTTGACCGTGAGATTTCAGAGCTGTCTTTCGATTTTGACCGTGAGATTTCAGAGCTGTCTTTGGATTTTGACTGCGAGATTTCAACATTGTCCTTGGACTCTGACTGTGTGCTTTCAGTGCTGTCTTTTGATTTTGACTGCGAAATTTCAATGCTAACCTTGGGTTTTGGCTGCGAGTTTTCAACATGGTCCTTGGATTTTGACCGCAAACTTTCACAGCTGTTCTTTGGTTTTGACCGTGAACTCTCACTGCTATCCTTGGATTTTGACCGTGAGCTCCCACAACTATCCTTGGATTTTGACTGCAAGCTTTCAAAGCTGTCTCTGGGTTTTGACCGAGAACTCTCAATGCCATCCTTGGATTTGGAACGTGAGCTTTCAATGTTGTCCTTGGGTTTTGACCTCGAGCTTTCACCACTGTCTTTGGGTTTTGATCTCGAACTTTCTGCATTGTCCTTGGGTTTTGACCGTGAGCTTTCTACACTATCCATGGATTTTGATCGTGAGTATTCTATGCCACTCTTGGATTTTGACTGTGAGTTTTCAACAGAATCCTTGGATTTCAACCCAAAGCCTTCAATGGAGTCCTTGGATTTTGATCGCAGACCTTCAGCACTGTCTTTCGGTTTAGATCGTGAGTTTTCAGCAATGTCCTTGGATTTAGACGCTGAACCTTCAGTATTGTCCTTTGATTTTGACCATGAGCTTTCAATATTGTCCCTGGACTTTGACCGCGAGCTTTCAAAGCCATCCCTGGGTTTTGACCGCAAGCTTTCAACACTGTCCCTGGATTTTGACCTGGCGTTTTCAACACTGTCTTTGGATTTTGACCTCGAGCTTTCAATGTTATCCTTGGATTTAGAGTGTAAGCTTTCATTGCTGTCCTTGGATTTTGATTTTAAGCTTTCAACAGCATCCTTTGACTTTGAACGTGAGCTTTCACTGCTATCCTTGGATTTAGATCGTGAGCTTTCAATACTGTCCTTGGATCTTGATTGAGAGCTTTCATTGCAGTCCTTCGATCTCGACTTTGTGCTTTCCAAGGTGTCCTTTGATTTCAAACGTGAAGTTTCAACTAATTCCTTCAATTTTGACTGAGAGCTTTCAGAATTGTGTCTCCTTTCTATTCTCTTCTCATTACGCCTATCATCATGCAAATCTTCCTTGGACCTCAATCGTGCATCTTCAAAATTCTTTCTCTTCTCTTTACTCCTCACATCTTCCTGAAAATTTTCCTTTGATTTTGACTGAGTGCTATCAGATGTGTTTTGAATCTCTTTCACTTTCTCATGACTTCTTGAATCTTCTTGCACTCTCTCTCTGGACTTTGACCAAGAGCTTTTAGAATCACTTCTCCTCTCTTTGCCTTTTGCATCTTCCTGCAAGCTTTCTTTAGATCGTGACCGAGAGCGTTCAGAATCATTTCTCTTTTCCTTGCCTTTATCGTCGTGCACACTTTCTTTAAATTTTGTTCGAATCTGCTCAGCTTCATTTTTCTTTTCTTTGCCTTTCTCATGGCTTTTAACATACTCATATGTGTTTCCCTGTAATTTGGGGTAAGGGCTTTCAGAATTATTCTGTTTTTCTTTCAACTTTTCACTGGCATTAGGATCTTCTTGAAAGTTTTCTTTGAATTTTGGTCGAGCACTTTCAGCATCACTCCTCTTTTCTTTGTTCTTCTCATGGCCTTTTGTGTCTTCTTGTATATTGTCCCTGGATTTTGACAAGAAGCTTTCAGAATCACGTCTTTTTTCTTTCCCTTTTTCATCACCTTTGTCTTCCTTCACTTTTGAGTACTCTTTCAGTTTAAGATCTTGGCTCTGTTCAACTACAGGCAAATCTGAAGAATTAGAAGAAACTGAAGTTTTGTTGCCAGTCTTTGATACGAAAACATGGAGGCAATTTGGAATAGCTTTCTCCTCTGAAGGGTTCCTCAGCTTGTGATCAATATCTATATGAACGTTGTCTGCAGAACCACTCTTAGACATGATCACTTGCTCATCACTTTCTTCTTTATCTTTCTGCTTCGATGCTTCTTTATCATTCATATTTCCTTCTGTTTCAAAGTTAAGTTTATTAATTCCCGTCACTTTTAATGCTTCCACATCCGAATCTTGAGTGGAAGAATTTCTTCTTAGCTGTTTTCGACAAGGCTCACGATCTACTTTCAATTCATTTCTACTCTCATTTAATTGAATACACTCTGAAAGTCTCCTCAACGGCTTTGATGGTACATCTGAGGGTGATGCACTCTTGGAATCTTTTAAAATAGAAGAAGCGACCACCTTTTCTTTGCTCTGAAAAAGAAACTTAAAGCAGAAATTTACAATTAAATTATAAGAAACAAAGCAATCAGCTCAATTTTTACAAACACTAAATTGAATGGAATTACCTGTCCAATTTTTACAGTATAATAAAGATTAGCATTGAAATGAAAACTACTTATTTTAAATGATCAAACTATAATAGTGCAGAAAAATGATTATGCATCAGTGTTCAAAGAAGCTGGCCGAATTACTCTATTGCATACAAACAAGACAATAGAAGTAATCTTTCAAAAGCAAGAAAGATCAAAATTCAAATGTTTCTTCAATTTATGTCATGTAATGCACTCCATTTTCAGTAGTAAGTATACATTATCCTTTAAACTAATCAATCATCAATTTCTACTTTGTAGAACGAAACAACTTTTCGCACTTAATGTCAGGACCTGTAGTACATATATTCTTGATACAAGGAATGTATTTTCATATTTAATTTAAGCTGCAATATTATAATTGTTAACTGTCACACACTACAGTAAAACTAATTATTTCAAATATGCTAAATGATAATTTGCTGTCATACACTACCTCCGTTTTAATCTGTCTCTCTTTAAAATCTTCTGGCTGTGCACGCTTTCTTTTCCGATCTTCATGCAAGACAAGATCCTCTGATAGAGTTCTGCAGAAAAAAGTGACGTTAAAACATTATGACTAAAAGAAATCAAATATCGGCAGATCATTTTTCATTTAATGATGCAATTTAACAAAGGGGGCCCTGAAATAGAGGGATTTAAAAATAGCCTTATCAGTCATTAAATCAAATAAAAAGCAGATGCTAGACATCAAAACAAATCATACAAAATACTGAAAACACTCAGTAGTTCAGTCAGCCACTGTGGAGAGATCCAACAAGTTTGCAATTCAATTTTGCATAGGAATTGTATTAGCTTCAGGCATTTCTAAGGTTCTTCTACATATAATGGGTGGCATGGTGGCACAGTGGTTAGGACTGCTGCCTCACAGCGCCAGAGACCTGGGTTCATTTCCCGCCTCAGGTGACTCTGTGTGGAGTTTGCACATTTCCGTGTCTGCGTGGGTTTCCTCTGGGTGCTCCGGTTTTCTCCCACAATCCAAAAATGTGCAGGTTAGGTGAATTGGCCATGCTAAATTGCCCATAGTGTTAGGTGAAGGGGTAAATGTTGGGGAATGGGTCAGGGTGGGTTGCGCTTCGGCGGGTCGGTGTGGACTTGTTGGGCTGAAGGGCCTGTTTCCACACTGTAAGTAAGCTAATCTAAGTAATCTAATCTAATCATATTCCAATTACAATCTTGCCCAAATGTAAACAGCAACAGCACAATATTAAATGCCTTCTGGGGAAGGTGGGACCTGTACATGAAGGATGGGTTGCACCTGAACTAGAAGGGGACCAATGCCCTGGGTGGAAGGTTTGCTCGAGTTGTTCAGGAGGATTTAAACTAGTACGGCGGGGGGGTGGGAACCTGAGCTATATACCGGTGGTGAGAGCTGATGGAGATGAGGCAATAGCAAGAGTTAGCGCAGCCAGTGGGAAGGAATTTCCTGGGAATGAACCAAGGGATCGGTTAAAGTGTGTTTGCTTTAATGCAAGGAGTATCAGGAATAATAGTGATGAGCTTAGACCATAGATCAGTACCTGGTGCTATGATGACGATGTGGCCATAACAGAGACGTGGGTTTCTCAGGGGCAGGAATGGTTGCTGGATGTTCCAGGGTTAGAACATTTAAAAAGAATAGGGAGGGGGGGGGGGGAGAAAGAGGAGGGGGTGTAGCACTGCTAATCAGCTACAGAAGTTACCATTGTCGAGGAGGGTCTGCCGACTGAGTCAGTATGGGTGGAAATTAGGAATAGTAAGGGAGCAGCCACCTCATTAGGGGTTTACTACAGGCCCCCCAATAGCAGCAGGGAGATTGAAGAAAGCATAGGTCGGCAGATTTTGGAAAAGTGTGAATGTAGTAGAGTTGTTGTAATGGGTGACTTTAACTTTCCCAATATTGATTGAACCTCCTTCGAGCAGATGGTTTGGAAGGAGCTGTTTTTGTAAGGTGTGTTCAGGAGGGTTTCCTAACTCAGTACGTTGACAGACTGGTGAGGGGAGAGGCCATTTTGGACTTGGTGTTCGGCAATGAGCCGGGCAGGTGCCATTTCTTGCAGTGGGAGAGCATTTTGGTGATAGTGACCACAACTGCCTCACATTCTTCATAGCTATGGAGGAGAGAGGCAGGCACAATGGGAGGATATTTAATTGGGGAAAAAGAAACTATGATACTATCAGACGTGAGTTGGGAAGCATGGACTAGGAGCAATTGTTCGCTGGAAAGGGCACTATAGACATGTAGAGACTGTTTAAGGAACAGTTGTTGCGAGTGATGCACAAATGTGTTCCTCTGAGACAGGTAAGAAGGGGTAAGATAAAGGAACCTTGGATGACGAGAGCGGTGGAGCTTCTCGTCAAAAGGAAGAAGGCAGCTTATGTAAGGTGGAGGAAGCAAGGGTCTTGCTCAGCTCAAGAGGATTACAAGCAGGCGAGGAAGGAGCTCAAAAATGGTCTAAGGAGAGCCAGGAGGGGGCACGAAAAAGGCTTGGCAGGAAGGATTAGGGAGAATCCAAAGGCATTTTA
>NC_057710.1:115783956-115818635 GCF_004010195.1 Chiloscyllium plagiosum | reverse complement strand
ACAGGATTCTTGGCAGTGTGGAGGAACAGAGGGATCTTGGTGTACAGGTACATAGATCCCTTAAAATTACCACCCAGGTGGACAGGGTTGTTAAGAAAGCATATGGTGTTTCGGCTTTCATTAACAGGGGGATTGAGTTTAAGAGCCGTGAGATCTTGTTGCAGCTCTATAAAACTTTAGTTCGACCACACTTGGAATACTGTGTCCAGTTCTGGTCGCCCTATTATAGGAAAGATGTGGATGCTTTGGAGAGGGTTCAGAGGAGGTTTACCAGGATGCTATTTGGAATGGAGGGCTTATCTTACGAAGAGAGGTTGACTGAGCTCGGACTTTTTTCATTGGAAAAAAGGAAGGGAGGGGACCTAACTGAGATGTACAAGATAATGAGAGGCATAGATAGAGTTGATAGCCAGAAACTATTTCCCAGGGCAGAAATCGTTAACACAAGGAGTCATAGTTTTAAGCTGTTTGGCAGAAAGTATAGAGGGGATAGCAGAGGCGGGTTCTTTACGCAGAGAGTTGAGACAGCATGGAATGCGCTGCCAGCAGCAGTTAAAGCAGCAAGGTCACTGGGGATATTTAAAAGACTGCTGGACATGCATATGGTCACAGAACTTTGAGGGTTTGTACATTAGGTTTACTTTACATGAGGATCAATTGTCGGCACAACATTGTGGGCTGAAGGGCCTGTTCTGTGCTGTACTGTTCTATGTTCTAAATTAAATGTTAAAATGATTGAGCTAAAAATGAAATTTCTAAGCTTACCTCTTTTGCCACCAGCTTATTAAGTCTTCAGTTTTTATTCCTTTTTACAATTTCAAAACTAAATCACTTTTAACTGTTGAAAAGTGCTCTAGCTATCTTTTTCATGCTTATTATATCTCATCCATTCCGACAGTCTAATTTACAGTTAAAATGTAACTAGTTCAAATGCAGTTAAATTAAATGGAGCAGCCTGTTCCAGCATTCAACGAGATCTTGGTTGATCTGTGGCTTAATTCCACACAGCTGCCTTTGGCTCATATCTCTTATAATGTTTAAGAAAAAATTGATCAACCTTAGATTTCAAAATAACTGATTCAGCATTTACTGCCTTTTGTGGAAGAGAGTTCCAAATCTCTATTGTCTTTTGTGTGTAGAGGTGCTTCCAAACATCTCTCCTAAATGGTCTGACCCTAAATCTCAGGCTATGCTCCCTAGTTCTAGAATCCCTAACCAGTGGAAATAGGGTGGCACGGTGGCTCAGTGGTTAGCACTGCTGCCTCAGAGCACCAGGGACCCGAGTTCGATTCCAGCCTCACGCAACTGTCTATGCGGACTTTACACATTCTCCCTGTGACTGCATTGACTTACTCCAGGTGCTCCAGTTTCCTTCCACAATCCAAAGATGTGCAGGTTAGGTAAATTGGCCATGAGCAATTGCCTGAAGTGTTCAGAGATGTGTAGGTTAGGTGCATTAGTCAATTTAGGGTAGGAGAATGGGTCTGGGTGGATTACTCTTCGGAGGGTCGGTGTGAACGTGTTGGGCCGAAGGGTCTGTTTCCATACTGCAGGGATTCTAATTCTAATATCTACCACCGGTTACTTACATTGTCGACTTTGACCCTAAACCTTCTAAATTCTAGAGAAAATAGACCTAACTTGCATATCTGCTCCTTATAATTTAACCCCTGAAGTCCAGGTAATATTCTTGCAAACTTATGTTGTACTCCCTCCAAGGCTAACGTATCCTAACCAATTATTTGGATTAGAATTAATAGCCACGTGGAAAAATGTGGGTTAATCAGAAAGAGCTAGCATAAATTTGATAAGCTCTTTTGAAGAGGTTATGGAGAAAATCGATGAGGCTAATATTGGCATATGTACGAACAAGGAACAAGAATACGTTATTCCACCCTTGAAGCTTGCTCCACTATTCATTAAGAACATGGCTGATGTAACCTTTGTTCTACATTCCTGCTTATAATGTTCTAAATCCTTGGTAATCAAGAATCTAAAATCAGGCAATGTGGTGTACATGGAATTCGACACAGTGCCACACAACAGACTTGTCAGAAAAATTTAGCTCATGGAACAAACAGCATTGGAACAACACGATACAAAACTGGTTGAGGGAAATTAAATGATTCCTAATGGCATTGCGTATCAACCTAAAAGGACATGGACTGCAGCGGTTCAAGAAGGCAGCTCACCATCACCACCTTCTCAACAGCATTGAGGGACGGGCAAAACTCTGCTAGCCAACGACGCCCACATCCCATAAATGAAAGAAAAAACTGGGCTATTACCATTAGAAACATGACACCTAAATGTATGGTGGAGGCAGAGAGCCATTAGATGTTTATTTAAATAAATACAATATTCAGGGTTAGGAAGCAAAGGCAGAGAAGGGCACACAGACAGAATGTTATCTGAGCTGAGACAGATATCGTCATAGAGTTGTAGAGATGTTCAGCACGGAAACAGACCCTTCAGTCCAACTCGTCCATGCCGAACAGATGTTTTAAACTAATCTAGTCCCATTTGGCCCATACTCCTCTAAACCCAGCCTATTCATGTACCCATCCAGATGCTCTTTCAAATGTTGTAACTGTACCACCCTCTACTACACCTTCTGGAAGCTCATTCCATACACACACCACCCTCTGCATGAAAACGTTGGGCCTTAGGTCTCTGTTAAATCTTTCCCCTCTAACCTTAAAACTATGCCCTCTAGTTTTGGACTCCCCTACCCTGGGAAAAGACCTTGACAATGCACCCTATCCAGACCCCTCATGACTTTATGAACGTCTATAAAGGTCACCTCTCAGCCTCAGACGCTCCAGGGAAAACAGCCCCAGCCTATTCATCCTCTCCCTAGCAACATCCTTGTAATCTTTTCTGTCCCTTCAAGTTTCACAACATCTTTCGTACAGCAGAGAGACCAGAATTGCACACAGTATTCCAAAATGGCCTAACCCATAATCTAGTTATTGCTGCAACACGATCTCCTTACTCCTACAGTTGATGCACTGACCAATAAAGGCAAGTGTACCAAACGCCTTCTTCACTATCCTGTCTACCTGTAACTCCACTTTCAACGAATATGAACCTCTGCTCCAAGATCTATTTCTTCGGCAACAATCCCCAGGGCCTTACCATTACATGTATAAGTCTTGCCCTTATTTGCCTAACAAAATGTAGCATCTCACTTTTATCTAGATTAAACTCCACCTGCCACTTCTTGGCCCATCTAATCAAGGTTCCTTGCACTCTGAGGTAACATTCTTCGTTGTCCATGACACCACCAATTTTACTAACCATACCTCCTATATTCACATCTGTTACGACATGGGGTAAACTCTCCTGCTTAATTTTAAAACCAGCAACACAGAAACGATTTATCACATGCAGTAATCTGTAAAAATTTGAGCGGCCCCAAGAACTGTGTAAAGTTAACATTAACAACTTTATTTCTTGAAGTATGACAGAGAATAATTAATGAACCACTACTTACAATTTCTTTCTCTAATCTATCTTCCCTTCTACAAGACTAGCCTGATAAAACTCTCAATTAAGATTTATAAAACAAGACTTCTTATCTCAAAACGAGGCAGCTGTAGGTTCTTGTCTTCGGATCTTCCTGAGTCTTATTTTCTCCTTGATCGGAATTTCTGTGTCACAGGTTACTGATCGAAAAGGTACTTTTAAGAGGGATATTCTTTTCAAGCAGTCTGTTACATGCTAGGACTTGACCGTACTCCCCTCAACCGTTCAATTTTCCCCCAGTCTTATACCCCAGGACATCGGATTGTGTTACTGGTTTTTAAGATTGTCAATATACTCAATTCAAACAGGATTGGAAACAGGTATTTTTTTTGGAGTATAATTTAAACTGATTGGCCAAATTCAAATTTGTTTTTGTCTCCAGGCGACGAACTAATCGAGTTGCCCGACCCCATGTTACACTGTTGCCTTATTAAGAACACTTGGTGCTGCGTCCAGTAGTTCTGCAGCTTTTAACTTTCTTATAGGTACACTCACATCTTCATAACAAATCCAAATTATTTACATAAATGACAAAAAGCAGTGGGTCCAGCAGCGATGCTTGCAGCACACCGCTGATCACAGGCCTCTAGTCTGAAAAGCAACCCTCCAACCTGTCTCCTACCTTCAAGCCAATTTTGTATCCAAATGGTGAGTTGCATGATGGACCAAATGGCCTCTTTTTGCAATGGAATGATTCTGGGATACTGCAGGCTAACATAGGTCATGTACATTACGAGTCATTTTATCAGTTATCCAAGGAAATATGCTTCCTCAGACAATGCCCGAGGAATTACCATACCTTAAATCTCGTTTTCTTTTTCTTCTTAATGCCACTTTTTTCTCTAAGACCCTTTGTTCTTTCAATGTTGCTTTATTTACTTTAGAATTTAGGGCTGTTGACTGTTGCATTTTCCATGAATTCATCACAACATCTGAATTACTGCCAACACCTGGAATAAATATTAAGGGAGAGAGAAAATAAAAATAATTAGAATTTAATCTTCAGACACTTTAAAGACCCAAAATTTAATAAATACGCAAGACCAAATGCTAACATTGAAGAATCACAATGTCAAAGAACCAAATTGCAGTTCTTAGCATATTAGCCTTACATACTTGGTTTTCAGCTAAGAACATGGAAGTACATTGCTTAATGCCATTTTAGAAACATTCTATATAACCTGTTTGCACAGACAAGAAATTGATAAAATGTTTACAAGTTTACAGACACCACTAACAGGAATATTTTGCATCAAATCATGATAACAAAAGACCTGTAAATGTTGATAAACATGACTATAAATTAATTTCCATATAGTTCTAACTAATCAGCAAGGAAAATGTTTTCAACACTGGTTGACGCATTCAATTTATTCCAGAGTCTTTAGCCAGTCTGATGGGGGTGACTGATATCACAGATGGATACATGGAGGGAATTCTCTCATGAGAATACATGCATCTGGGTACACTTTTGAAGGTAAGAATTCCTAAACAGTTTGACTACATACATTGTAATTGAGTGCAGGTTCATAGTTTCTTAACGCACGGTGTGCTGCGGCCTAGTCTCCTGAATGGGGAGTGGACTTAGCAAGCGCTCGTTGTGTCAAGCCCATTGAACTGATTGGGGGCGGGGGGGGGCGCTTCGGCAGTGCTGCAGGCCCCTCACACACAAGTGTGTGTCTGCTCAGAAACAAACCCCGAGGGGGAGCAAGGCAGGCAGATCTAGGAAAAAGGAAGCTTCAGAAAACTCTGAACCCCAGAGGAGAGGCATTGAATCAATTAACCGAATAATCAATTATCTGAACGAAATAGTGCCTGCCCATCTCGTTCGGATAATTGAGGTTCTTGTGTAGACAGGATAATGAAGGGGGCATTTGGTATGCTTGTATTTATTGGTGTGTGCATGGATTATGGGAAATGGGAAGTCATGTTAAGGTTGTATGAAACATAGCTGAAAATGTGTTGCTGGAAAAGCGCAGGTCAGGCAGCATCCAAGGAACAGGAGAATCGAGGTTTCGGGCATAAGCCCTTCTTCAGGAAGGGCTTATGCCCGAAACGTCGATTCTCCTGTTCCTTGGATGCTGCCTGACCTGCTGCGCTTTTCCAGCAACACATTTTCAGCTCTGATCTCCAGCATCGTCACTTTCTCCTTGTATGGAACATAGGTTAGGCCACTTTTGGAATACTGTGTGCAATTCTGGTCTCCCTGCTATAGCAAGGATGTTGCAAAGGTGTGAGCTTTAGAGGGGCTGAATAGGCTTGGGGTATTTTCCCTGGAGCGTCAGAAGGATGACGTTTATAGGAATTTATAAAATCATGAGGGACTTGGATAGGGTGAACTAGTCAAGGCCTTTTCCCCAGAGGTGGGGAGTCCAAAAACTAGAGGGCATAGGTTTAAGATGAGAGGGGAAAGATTTAAAAGGAACCTCAAAGGCAACTTTTTCACCAAGAAAGTAGCGCATGTATGGAATGAGCTGCCAGAGGAAGTGGTTTGAGGCTGATAAAATTATAACATTTAAAAGACATGTAGGTGGATCGGTGAATAGGAAGGGTGTAGACGGATATGGGCCAATTGCTGACAAATGAGATTAGATTCAAGTAGGGTATCTCGTCAGCATGGATGGAGTTGGACCGAAGGGTCCGTTTCCGTGCTGTACAACTCTAGGATTCTACGAAAGATTTTGTTAAGAAAAACATATTAAACTGGATTAAATCATTTGGGAAACACAAAATAACTACTTAATGTCTGACTGCAAATGCTATGCATTTGCAACTTTGAATTAAAGAGTTAACTACCTTTTTGCAGTGTGTGGTGACGTTCTTCATCACTGCATCTCTCCTCCGGTGGTCTGTCTTTATCAGTTTCCACCTGTTTGTGCTTATCATCTCTTCTCTCCCTGTTCCACTGCCGTCTAAGTAACCGTTCTGCTTTCTCTTTAGCCTATGTAAAAAGATAATAACAGCATTTCAATTACTTCTAGTGTGCACAATACATAGCTTTCAGTTATGGGTGAGAACTGCCAGTTAAGCTCAAATTCTGCTCATAGCTGTGCTTGTTGCATGGCTGCCAACTGTTTTTATCTTATCTTTGGATATTTCAGTATTGGCTTATATTGTACTTGCTACTTAAGATTCATGCCTTGCACGGTAAGTGGCGAAGGTGTTTTCCTATGAATGGATTTGGACTTATATTCCAAACTTGTTAAAAGTGAAACCAGTAACGTGGCAATGTTCAGCATTTTAAGCTAAAACATAAATAAGTTTTAAATTAAATATATCTAGTATAATTTAGCTGGTTCCTGATGACATTAGATTGGTATGAAGAAAGCACTTATTTTGTGGTTCCCATACTTCAGTTTGCACAATCCTAGATTAATATCCCAGCATTACTTTCCAAATATTTTTCAGTTATGCAATGAGAAATAAGTCACAGATGACAAGTGAAGTTCACAATTGTCATCTCAAAGAGGAACAGATAAAATGCCAAAGAAAACAGCACAGAAGCTATAAATCAAATAAAAACAGAAAATGCTGGAAATTTCTCAGAAAATATCCATGCAAAGTGGCACAGTTAACTTTTTAGGTCTAATATCTTTTGATTGGAAAAACCTAGAGATGTAACAAGTTTTAAGCAAGTACAAAGACAGAAAAGTGGGTACAGCAAGAGAAGAGAACAAAAGGGATGCTGTGTTCAGCCCAAAGCATAACCATGGGCTTCTGGCCATTGCCATTTTGATTCTTCTTTCCATTCTGAACTCGTCCTTTATCTTAAGGAACAGCATCTCAACTTTCAATGAAGCACTTTACATCCATCTGGGCCAGATATCAATTTCAACAATTTTAGATCATAATTTCTGCCCTATTTTTTATCTTATCGTAGCTGTTGGTGATAACTTTGATATTTACTTTTATATCTCTATTAGACACATCATTCATTTCCTTACTTGTCCCTTTGTGTTGTGATCCATTGACACACATTTTTGCCTTGCACCACTTTTCATCAGCTAACCTCCCAAGCCTTCCAACCTGAAATCACAACACTATTCCCTTCTTCACAGATCTACCAAACCTGTTCCGCACTTCCCAATACTTTTCTGTTTTTGTTAAATTAGAATCCTTGTCTGCAAACTAAGTGGCTGAGAATAATTTAACATGACAGTGCAATAACCAAATTTCTAACAAATAAAATAAAAAATTAGCAAACCTCTAGGTCTGCAACAAGTTGAGCTCAAAGCCAGTAAATTCAAAGTCAATTATCTAACATACCAGTAGCATAAAACTAAAATACAAACGTCAACCACTTCATTGAATTATCTCATTCATTCCACAACCTCCAATTCAAAGTATAAACTTTCAAACTAGCAACAGGAATAAGCAATAGCTCAAACTTACGATTGACTGTCGACGCTGAACTACTGTTTCTTCATCATCTGAATCACTATAATACTTTGAATATAAAAACGGTTTGTGGATGTATGGATGTCGCACGGGTTTTGCTCGTCCCTCCTTTTGTTCCTCGTTTGTTTCCAACTTAGTATCTTTTTCTAAATAAAGATAATATTTGATCAAAACCTGCCCAAAATTATTTACTTTATTTTTTTCTTCAGTTTCCGGACGACTCAGAACAATATACCATACTCATGAGATGGATGAACACAGAGCAGCACGCTGTTTTATACTGAAATTGCTCCCAGTGAACACTTTCTTTAGACATGCTGCTTGTTTCAGTGCGTGCTTAATTTCGGGTGTCCCTCGCTAATGATTTGTGACATCAAATTATTTACGTATCTAACAACTTGAAACTTATTTTTAAGTAGTAAATGATTTGGCATTCTTGCTTATATATAATTACTGATGCAGTATGTCTAAAACACACAACATACCACAGTATCGTTCTTTAAGGATATTTGAGAGATTTAATTTCATGTGCAAATGTGCTATCTGCTACTATTTAATGTGAAAATTGAAATTTTATACACTAATCTGTACTCTCAATATGCTTTTGCTTTCTATTGGCAGCTGCACATGCAAAATTGATTCTATAAAGTTCATGATCAACTCAACAGATTATTGAGGAGAGGACAGATAGTGTACATATCTTAGAATCCTTAGAGTGTGGAAGCAGGCCATTCAGCCCATCAGTACAAAAGATCCATCTTTGCCTTCACACAAAGTTAAAGACAGTACTAGTTGAAGATCGAAGCTTACATTGTTACAAAGATTATAAAGTCTGATGGTTCAGTCTTTTCAAAGCCAGCAAAGGGTGCCCAAATGTTGAAAGGGGGTATAAAGAATGAGTCCAAACTAGCAAGGTATATAAATATCGATTGAAAGAGTTTTTAATGAGTCGATAAAAAGAATAAGTCTCATTAAAGCAAACATTGGCCCCTTACAAGCAGAAACCAATTCTAATGTACCCCAAGTTAGTTGAGAAAACAAAGCAAGTTTAGAAAAAAAATGCAGCGAAAAGATACAGAAACGTCAAATGAGTGGACATCAAGTTAGCAGATGGAGTATGCAGTTTGGAATCGTTAGTACAAAAGCCTCAGGACCAAATATTGTTCAGATGAAGGACATTTTTGGTTTTCAGATGCCACAACACCATAAACTATAGCAGCAGAATTAAGCCATTCAGCCCACGAGTCTGCTCTACCATTCAAGTATAGCTGAAATGTTTCTCAACCTCATTCACCTGACTTTGCCCCATTACTAATTAAGAACCTATCCTAAAGACACTCAATGAGTCCCACAGATTCACCATATTCTGGTTGAAGAAATTCTGTCACGTCTCAGTTCTAAAAGATTTTCCATTCACTCTGAGGCTGTACCTATAAGTCCTAGTCTCTCCATACAGTAGAAATATCTTCTAAATGCTGTCTAACAAGAGCCTGCACAAATTTGACAGCAAGAAATAAAATGCGTGAAAGTTGCTGTTTTGAGTGCTTTATTTATTCCAAAAAAAGTTAGATTTAAAAAAAACATTTTATTTGGTTATGAAAACAGTTGAGGTACTTACCCAAAGTAATTCTTAGTCACAAAATATTCTAATTATTTTAATAACCTAATGCTTAAATAACTTGACTAAGTTTTAAAATATTCTTGTGCTGAGGAAACAGAGGGGGTAATGCAGTTAACATGATGTCAATGAACTTGCAAATAGTGTTCAATGAAGTCCCAAACAATATGGTTTTCAGCGATAAGGTTAGGGTTAGGGTTAACACTAGCACATGGAATATAAAGGAAACAAAGTTCGCAAAATGAAAAGGAATAGCATTGACAAATGGTTGCTTCAGCAATTGAAGGTAGGTACACAAGGGATTCCCAGAGTTCAGTATTAAGATCATTGTTATTCTGTATTTATCAATGATTTAAACTTGGGAGTACAAGGTTCAATATCAAAATTTACAGATGACACAAAAGTTAAAGTACTAAACTGTGAGATGGATAGTAAAAGAATTCAAAGCTAAACCGGCTGATGAAATGACCAGATTCATGGGAGTTGCAATTTAATGCAGATGATGTAAAGTGACATATTTGGATATGAAAGATGTGGAGAAACTATATAAACTAAAGGCACAATTGTAAAGGGGGTGCAGGAACAGAGAAACCTATGGGCATATGTGCAAAAATAACCACAGATGGCAGAATAGGTTCCTGAGTTCATAAACAGATAGGATCCATAATTTATAAAGTCAACAGAGTACAAAACCAAGAATATTGGAATGAATGTTTATAAAAGATTGATTTGCCTTAACTGAGGCATTGCTTTCACTTCTGGGCACCAGACTTTGGGAAGGATGCGAATGTTTTTAGAAGATGCAGAAAAGATAGTTCGAGGGATGAGAAACTCCAGTTATGTCGATAAACTGATAAATTTGGGATGGTTATCTTTAGAGAAGTGGATATTTTATAGATTTGATGAAGATCATGAAGGGCCATAAAGACAAGGTAGAAAGAAACTATTCCCATTGACAAAAGGAACAGGAACCAGATGTCATTAAATTTAAAGTGGCTGGCAGAAGAACCAAAGACAATAAGAGGAATGGCCTTTTTAGTACAATGTGTGGTTATAAAATAGAATGCACTTCTTGAAAAGGTGTTGGAGACAAATTCAGCTGTGGCTTTCAAAACAGAGAACAGGATAAACATCTGAAAGAGAGAAAAGTGCAGATTTCTGGCAGAGGGGCAGCGAGTGGAATTATAAATTGGACTTATAGAAAGCCAGCACAGATCCAACAGATCAAATGGAGTCATTCTGCGCTGTCATTATTTGATGTCATATCTTTCTAGATGTAAAATGTTGATGATACGAAATTTCCTTAATGACTCTCCTTTTGGTATTAGCAAAACTTTTCTGCTTTTTTAACCCAAGTGGTGAATCTAAGCAAGACTTACTTTGACACAAAGTACATTACATATTAAGTAGTTCCTTATAAGATCTAACATGTTTTCAAAGTAAGGTGACTTTTAAACCAGTTTTGCAATTTTACTTTCAAATTTATGGAGTTACATCATGTAATATTCAAATAATAAACTCAGAAAAAGGAGACTATACGCACGTTATTTCAACATAAACTGATTCAGCTTTGCATAGTCCTCAAAACAGATACTCAATAACAAGCTGGGACTAAAATAACTAGTATTTAACGCCTTTCTTATATTTTCATTTTCAGTTTTGAAGAATGATCTACAGCTAAAATATTAACTTTTGGAGGCTAGTGTTCATGAATCTGACACTGAATGTGAAATAAATTATCTGAAATAAATAAATTATACAATGTGACTACATAGCTTAATTTTTTGTTCATCTTGGCTCACAATAAATCTGATGAATGACACAAGTTATTGAAAATAGATGCAGTACCTTCTGAACTTTGTTCTTGGTTGTCTTCAGTGCTGTCAGAAGCTGCAATTTCACCCTCCTCCTCTTCATCATCATCCACATCAAAAGACGACAGATCACTGGTATGGACTGAACTTACAGTGATGTCGCTAAGGCCTTCAAAATCAGAATCCTCAAAAGAATATTCTGAAAAATGACAATGTAGTTTAGCTTTAAAATTCCAAAAATGTGAAATTTCTCTTAGAAACTAATTTCCAAAAAAATTCTACTGGACAGTTTTGTCCCATACTTTATCTTTCTCTCAACTAAATTTTTTAAAAACTGTAATCGACCGTACCTGTAGACCACCTTCCTGGAGTGGAGTACAGACAATGTATTATATTGGTATTGCAACCAGTCATGATTCTGAAATATTAAAATATAGTTTTACTTCTTTATCATTCATGGGATGAGGGGGTCGCTGGCTAGGCACCATTTATTGCCCATCCCAAATTGCCCAGAGGGCAGTCAAGAGTCAACCATATTGTTGTGGCTTGGAGTTGCATGTAAGCCAGACCAGGTAAGGACGGCAGTTTCCTTCCCTAAACCAGATGGGATTGTCCCAACAATCAGCAATGCGACTCATGAGTCATTGTTAGATTTTTAATTCCAAATATTTACTGAATTCAAATTCCACCATCTGCTGTGGTGGGAATCTAACCCTGGTCCCTAGTACATTATCTGGGCCTCTAGATTAACAGTCCAGCAATAATACCACTAGGCCATCGCTTCCCCCACTCTATTCATCTTACAAAGTAACTAAATATGCAGAGGATGTCCAATATGGGTAGGTCAATTAAAAGACAATGGACATAAAGTGAGTTTCAGCAAGAGGCAATGACTGAAATGAAATACTAGCTTTTTACACAGTTGTGTGATACAATGTTGGAGAATTGTCAGAGGTGCGTGTACATCTAATACAGGAGGCTCATGTTCATACAGACAAATTACAGGAACTTGGATTTACATCTACCATCCCAAGATATAATGGAGGCTCCAGCTAGAATTTTCAAGTAGTTTATGGAATACAGGCCTTTCCACTATAATGCTTGTTTTGTTAATGTGAATTCTCTGTAATGTGATTGATGAATTGGGGACACAGTTTCTAAAGCACAAACTTTTAAAACACGTTCTAGTTGTAACGCGATTACATCAACAACACTTTAAGCACTGTTTCTAAAGTGTGATTTTTCCATAATGCGAGGTTGCACAAGAACACAACCATTCCATTATAGAAGAACTAAGTGTACAAAATGGACATCAAGAATTGCAGAATGCCTGCTATTACTCGTCATAATGAGCAAAATATAGAACCAGAAAATTATAGGTCAATTAGTTATTCAGGGGACAGTTAGCATAGATTTCTAAACTGCAGGTCAAGTATGAACAATTTAACAGAATCACTTGCAGTAGTAGATATTATAAAAAATACAATGAATGTAGCTTGTATGAGTATTTAAAAGCATGGGATAAGTTATCATATAAAAGACATGTGGCAAAGCATGGAGCTGAGATGAACATCTCAGAAGCAGAAACAGACTAGTATAAAAAAACCCCTCCCACATCAGAAAGACGTGAGTGGCATATTAAAAAAGGTGGATGGTGATGAATACATGCAAAGAAAGTAGATAAACCAAATTAAAGATTTAGTTTTAAATGTGAATTGTAAGTGAATTTCTGTTTAATGAAACATAATTGATATTTTTATTGAATCTCTTCTGCAGACTTTCATGCCTTTTATTTTCAAAAATGTGTAGTAATTTATTTTCACTGTGGGGTTACCTACCTCTTAATCAATTTATCACTTTAAAATTAAGCAAATTTCAATGTGCACAAATTAATTTTGTGCTCCCGAGATCCAGGTCGAGATTACTTATATAGAAAAATTAGTTAAACGCTGATGGTCAGGTTTCATTATCTTTACATTTCTCCAATGTTAAAAATATTCATTAATCGCTGATCTGGTTTCTGTTTTTTAAACCAACTCTTTATCCAGATGGCTATCATGTTTCCTTTATATTAGTGTGCAGATTAATTTTTAATGAGCAAACTTCATATTTCACACTTCAATCGTCCTTCGAAAATCACAGACATTTTATCCACGACATTTCTTTCATTAATAGATTGTTAATTCCTACAGAACTCCATTAAATTTGTCACAAATTGACTTTCACAAAACCATGTCAGCTGTCCTGAATGAACTCCTGAGCAGACATGTCACTTTGTCAACCGATCAGACATCTTATATCAAAAGCTGCTTGAAAGATAAGCTAAAAGCTCATTCCCAGTACAACTTTTCTCAGTATTCTTTGACAGATGCCATCAAAATCCACTTAGTGCCACTGCTGGAGTTTTATTAATTTATTTGCAGCATACCTACATCAAATAGCCTCACAAAATTTGTCTCTCTATCTCAAATATTATTCACAATTCTTTGTGTAGTTTAACATGGAAATAACTAAACATTCCCAGTTTGGAAATATTTTATTATTGTAAAAATTATTTGTTAGAAATAATCAGTGTAGATATATTAGTCAATAATTATCAATTTTGCTTGCAGCACCTTGCAAAGCTATATTATGTACATGGGAAAGATAGATTTTGAGATAGGTATTGGCAGTGTAAGTATCCATTTGAAAAGGAAAGACTCATCTTTAAGACCACCAAAGGATATGTACAAAGTTTCACAAATCGTTTTGACAAATTCATTTTTCTGTATATATTCATTCAATGTGAACTTTTTAAAATTTTCAGTCTCGAAAATAATACTCAAGGAAAAAGCTCAATATTTTAATCCCCTTGTATTTTAAGCATGCTTTAGTTACTAGGTGTTCACTGGTATTTTACTGATTATCTGTTATAGCTGCATGCACATTAATCAAAATGTGCAGAGTTTTAAAATTGTCTGCTAGTGCAAACTACAATGAAGAATTCACACTACCTTTCTTTAAGTTTTCCTTGGCTTTCTGCTTAATGATTAGAGCCGCAGTGATGTATTTCATAGATTCATATTCTTTTCCCTTTCCTCTTCTTTCCTCCTTTGAAAATCCAGAATATTCATCCTTTCTTATAACATCCTTCTTATCAATTTTGTCCTTTATTGCATTCATATCTTCAAGACATTCTTCTATGATCTCAGATGTTGCATTTTTTTCCTCAAAATCCTTTGCAGGCATCAAAATGTTATTTGAGCCTTCTGACTTAGAACAAATCCTTCCATCATCTATTTTGGTTTCTAATGCAAGCTTTTCTAACTCTTCATTAGTGCGATCTTTCTCCATTCCCAAATCAAAACTTTGTTGAGACTTGAATTCTGAAGTAAGGTTTTTCTTGGAGCTCTTTTCACCATTCTTATTAGATGCATTTTCTACTGTAGACCTGGCTGCACTGGCTTCCTGATTAAGTGAGGTTATTGTGTCCAGAATAGAAAGAGCATCGTCAGCTTTGCTTGTACTTGGACCAGTAGACGAAAGACCTGCAAGTTGAAAACACTAATTGTAATCCAATTGTATCGGAAATGATCCAATTAAATTTAACACAACATATACATAATTTTACTTGTTCAGAATATTGTGCATTGCAAACAAAGCATAATTGAAATACAACGCTTAGACTTGTATTCTGTAGAAACTTCAGTTAAATACAGGGAGACCACCTATTGCATTTTCCAAGCAATTATTTATCATAATCATAATAATACACAGAAGCCTCTTATCCTTTTGCTCTCCTGCCTATCATGACCAGGTACCATCATTTAAGGTTGCATCATGTTTCTGTGCTTGCAAGGAAAGAGAGTCCCAGGAAAAGGTGAAGGACTAGAGATGTGCCTCATCTTGTGCTTTTCACTCTGTTGCTACAACAGTTGATGAAACTAGGTGGCATAGAAACAAAACTGTCTGTTGCCAATGGTGATGTTGAGCCTCACAGCAATAAGTAACCTATGGAAGGGGCATTAAAAACTTTTTAGCAAGGAACAGCTATCTGGCAAAATATAACAAAGAACTACGGATGCTGTAGATCTGAAACAAAAACTGAAATTGCTGGAGAAATTCAGCAGGTCTTGTAACTGTGCACAGAAAGTAAAGTTAATGTTTCTGAAACAAAAGCACAATAGTTAAAGGGTTGATCTTGAAGGCAAAAAAGACAAACTGTTAAGATCTTCCAGAGTCTGGTGCTCTGATGTTCTCGCAAGTGTTGTCAAATCACTAAATTTGCACAAGTGTCTCTGACGTCTGGCAGACACAGCTTACTTAGGAGAGATGAACAGCAAGCTTTCAGCCAACCCACCTTGTTCTCAGTTTCCAAATGATTCAAGTAAAACAAAAACCTTTTCAAGCCAGTTACTGTTTAAACCCAACCTTAACAGAGTCTGAAGCAAAACAGGTGGTTTTCACCAGTTTTGAGATTTCTAGGAAGCTTTACTTAAAAAAAAATGCAAATGTCTATTTTTCTTTCAATTACCCTCAAGGAAAACCACTCCACTTATGTTACAGAACTTGGAATGAATTCCTTTTTCCACAAAGTCTTCCAATCAATATTACACGTAAAGCATCTTCGTCGCAGTCAGACTTATCACACCATGAAGAATGCACTTACTTGAATGGACAAAACCTAACCTTTTCTGGCATGCTTTGTGACTATGTAGAGCATAATTACTCCAAATTCACATCTTTCCATATATTTAAATGCTGAGCCTCTCAATGATGATTGAAAAGACCAAGAACAGACCTTAAGATGGCAACTCCATAATTTCCACATTGAACCATGCTAGAAATGCTCAATTTACTTGTTAACAACAATGAGCAATGATAGCATCACCATTATTTTTATTGCAAAGTCCAGATTAATCTGTTTAACTCAAAGATGGAAACATCATCTATAATTACACTTTGGTTATAGGAATGCTTATTCACAAGATTCTGAAAGGTTCTCTGGACTGAACCAGTTGAACTATGTTATCTTTGTAAAATAATGCAAACCAGACAGGAATTTTGTGCACAAGCATTATTATTGGAGATATAATTCAATCACTAAGATAACATTTTGCTCTAAGGTTGGTTTACATTTTTAACTGAATGGGTGACATCATCTCTGTTCACCAGAAATACAATGTTTCACTTATTTCTCTCTCTATAATTTGCAGTTTTTTTTTTAGTTCATTTTTTCATTTTCTTGAAACCGCTTACACGAAAAGCATAATTCTCAACTCTCAAGATGATAACATTTCATCAAAATGATAGGTGATAAAAAGTGCTGTAAATCAAATGGAGATCTTTGAAAACCACCTTTTGTATGAAACAATAAGAAGCATACTTTTTCAGGTAGTACCTGGAGTCGTTGGCTCTGATTTCTCAGAGTTCGGCACAAGACTCATAGCAGTAGGCTCTTCTTTCTGATCCAAAGTTGCTAAAAACTCATGTACGGCTTTCTCAACCTGAGGCCGGAATATGTGATTTATCTTTGGATCCACAACTTGAGAAATGATCCTGTCGACACCAACTTCTAGCATACCTGATCTGTAAAATTATAAAAAGTGATTTTCCAGAATATTCTGATACATAATATATTGTATACTGTCCATTGTTTTCATGCTTTTAATTTGAATAAATCAATAAATGTTTTTAATCACATTTTCAAATTGACAATATTCACGTCTTCAATAAAAATGAGGCTACTAGCAATGCAAGTTAAACATTTAGATATTTTCTCATCAATCTCATTGGAGATGTTAGTTAACACCATTGGAGCAGGTAGAACTTGAACCCAAACTTCCTAGCTCAGAGGTGAGGTCCCTACCATCTTCATGTACTTTTATGCAAAATATTTGCTTTATGAATTACTAGATTAGTACCAGCAAAATCACTTCAAAAATACATGAGGATTTTCTGCAATGTCTTTAACAAAAAGCCCTACAGCTGAAAGCTTTGTCACCTAGAGGGAAGTTAAAGCAACTAGAGAAGATAATACAGAAATGGCCAAAGACAGAGGGCCAGTTGCTCCTGGGCATGTAGCAGAAAGGAATATTGCAATGATGCGAGTCCATAATTGGATTAAAAGATGCCCAGAACAAGTTAAAGTATTTGCGAAGATAAACACAGGAAATGCACACACCTGCAGACACAGAAACAAAATTATTCAGTAACGTTTATTGACATTCATCATCATCCACAGCAGACAGACATAGAGACATACAGCATGGAAACAGATGCCGATCAAACATTCTAAATTAATCTAGTCTCATTTGCCAGCACTTGGCCCATATACCCCCCAGAACTCTTTGTATTCATATACCCATCCAGATGCCTGCTTTTGAGTTGAAACTACATGCATTGCTGACAGAGAGTCACTGTACATCATTGAAACTGATGATACACAAGTAGAACTTTGACAGATTACATGCAGCTTATTTTTGCATACACTAGAATTTGTGGAGAGTAAGGAGCTGCATGAGTGGGGCAGAGTATGGATGCACTGTAAGGATTTCAGCAATAACAGTTACGGTAGGAATTAGGGCAGAGATGGAAATAAACAAACTATATGATGGATAGAATACAAGACTGAACAATTGCCAAAATTGTTGAGAAACACATGGAAGGGAGGGGAAGGGAGTAAAGGCCATGGAAAATGAGTTCACTGTTTCCAATGTTCAAAAAAAATCTTTGCGGCATCTGAAGTAATTAATCTGACAGTGATAACTCTAAAAACGTTGAAGGGTGTTGAGAGAAAGCTGAGTATAGGTAGAAGTATTGAAAATTTACAGAACAGTTTATTCTGCCCATCATGTTGGATCAATCTGAAAAAGAGCAGTCTAGCTCATTCCACATTCCAACTCTTGATGAGAGATTAACCAAACTACTTCAAGAAATGAAAAGCAGCCATTGCTTGAAATTCACTGGTTACCTCGAGATCGTTAGATAAAAACTGCATGGGCAAACCTGAAGAACTGGAGAAAAACAAAACATTTTGGAGCAGATAGAATGGTCAACATGTCAAATACTGCAGAGATTAAAAGGGGATAAATCAACTCAGTGTGACAATACTATGGCTTTAAGAGATGTATGGTGTCCTGCTTATTTAATGAAGAGAGGTTGAGACAGAGTTACTGAGTGATCTGTTCCAAGTTAATAAAGTAAACAGCTTGAGAGGCCTTGGACTCTTTTTTTTGAAAGTTGGAACAACAGAAACAGCATGAAGGGGTGAGGTCATGTGCCCAGAGAACTAGGATTTTAGTTGAACTTTTAGTAATTGCAGGGGCTTTGAAGCTGTTATTCTTCTAACTGTTACAGCTAAAAGCTTCGGTTCTCTTTATGCTGTTTGAATTGCCTGTAGAACAATCTATTTTACTGAATGTTACTACATCAGAACAGTTGCTGTTTAGTAGTTAAATAATCTATTATTCTGTAAAGTTTTCCAACAGAGTTAAGTTATTCCAATTCTTCTTTCTTTTGTTTGTATTTTAACTTAGTGTAAGAATAAGGTGTGTTTTGCTTCAAGCTTGGTAGCTTGACCAACTGAGTTGCATCACAAACAACGCCTTACACCTGCCTTTAAAAATAAGAAAAAGTTGGGGTCTAGGCTATCTTAATATATTTTGAGGTGGTTCAGTCTGTTCCATAACATCGGTTACAAAAACACGATCGTAAACTCTGTTTCAATGAGAACAGCAGAAACCTTTCCTACAGGAGGACGTGTTGCCATGGGCAAATTGTACCATCAAAAAAAAGGGCTGGGGATGTGAATGGTAAAGCAGATTAAATGGTAAATGGTAAAAGATGGTCTTCTGGAAGATTTAGACCACAAATGCAGAGACAGTAAGTAAAGCCAAAGGAAGTTGGTAGAAGAATTTAAATGAAAGGGGATTGGGAAAAGGCCATTAAGTTTTTTAATAGTTTGATGCTAATTTAAGATAACTAATGGATTCCCTTTTAAAATCATGTTCAAAAAAGTAAGTTAGTGATGACAAAAACATCAGGTTGACTACATTTGCCTTTGAAGATCTTCAGTCAAAACCTAACTCACTTAAATCTCCTTCATATAAATTGTATTTTGCATTAATTTTCATTCACCAAACAGTCCATCCTCAAACCTCCATTGGTCCTGTGCTTTGATGTACCAAATTCAAAATACTTGCTAACTAAAATCTACTTTGACATTATGCTTTCACTGTACCCTCTTCCATTTGCAGTGGTAGAACTTCCAGCTGTATAATTACTACTGTTTTAAGTGTATCTGTAAACTTTCCTCATCTTGTTTCATCTCTCACCTTAAAAGCTACGCATTTTACATCAACTAACATTTCAAAAGCAAAAACATTCACTAACGTGCCATTGTAATATATTTCAGAGAATGTGCCAAAGATGCTTCAAAACAAACCAATGACTACATAAAGTCCAACAAACAGCTAAAGCCACAAGTAGCGTAGAAGAGGGAAACGTATTGGCCGGAGCAACATGAAAACGCTTATTTTCAGTAGTACATGTGGTCTATTATTTGGTGATGCATATAAGCTTCAATTTAACATCTCATCTGAAAGATGGTACTTTTAACATTAACTATCCTGTGCTATAACATTCAAGTAAGCCTAGCTTGTGCCTGTCATGTATATCACCTTTCATGTCGATTTTCTCTTCTGAATTTTTCTTGAAGCATTTCAACAACTTATCAACATGTTCCTAAGTGCAAACTTTCCACAAGAAAATCCAAGGGCATGTTAACAGAACTTCAAGTAAATCCTAATCCTATAGAATCATTATTTTTAAAACGTGTAATAAAATAATATTTTCTGTATTCTGACACCTACTGTAGGACCATCTGTCTAAGACTGTTCCTTAGCTGATTCTTGTTCAGATGAGGGCTCCACGTGTGGCTTGCAAGATGGTTGGACACAAAGTTATCCACTCGCTGCCGTAAATTCTGATATGCAGGCTAAAAACAAAGAAAGACAACTTACTACATTGCATACATGCCTTTCAGTTTGCTTTAGAGAGCAACAATAGAACAGACTTTAAAACAATGCAAGACAATGTTGAAATAGATCAAATAACTTGAAGTTATAGTCATAGGAGGAGGGAGACGGGGTGGAAAGCACAGAAAGAGAGAGAAATATAATGATTGCCTAAAACAATGCATACATGCCTTTCAGTTTGCTTTAGAGAGCAACAATAGAACAGACTTTAAAACAATGCAAGACAATGTTGAAATAGATCAAATAAGTTGAAGTTATAGTCATAGGAGGAGGGAGACGGGGTGGAAAGCACAGAAAAGAGAGAGAAATATAATGATTGCCTAAAACAACAGAAACTGACAAAAAAAATCATAAAGGGATACTCAAGGACAGACTAAAGGAAGGAATAAAAATAACAAATGGCCAGAAATCAGATAACATTATGAAGTGTAAAAGAACATAAAAATTAAAAGCTGAAAATTATTTTTAAAAATTATACCATTGATACAGCAATGTGCATAGTAGCCACAACAAAAATGATAAATGAAGTGATTTGTAAAGAGGACCATGACATAGAAAGAATTGCAGAAACGTGGTTACAAAAAGGGCAGGTTTGGCAAGCAATAATGACAGACAACACATTAAGGAACAGCAGGGGCAGTGCAGTAGGTGCACCCAATTAACAGTCTCACAGAAAAGGGGGCTATAACTATAAAGAATAAGACAGAAGTTTGGAAAATTTAAAAGTTGTAAAAAATAACGTAAAAAAGGGAAATCAAAATGAGAATATGAGCAAAAGTACACACAAAAGAGCTTCTACAAATATATAGGAAGGAAGAGAACTGTTAAGTAAATATAGGCTCTTTAGAGGATGAAACGCAAGAACTAATAATGGGAAACAAGGCAGACATGAACAAATCTTTTGTACGGGTTTTCACAATACAAGGTATATAAAAGCATCTCAGGAAGAATGGAAACATACTGTCATTAAAAATAGGAGCAAAAGTAAGCCATTTGGCCTTTCAAGCCATTCAGTATGATCGCGAATGATTATCCAACACAGAACCCTGGTCCTAGTTTCTACTCGTAACCTTTGATTCCTTTAGTCCCAAGAACTGTATCCAACTCCTTCCTGAAAACATTCAATGCTTTGGCTTCAAACAGAGAATTCCACAGGCTCGCCATTCTGAGTGATGAAATTCCTCATCTCAGTCCTAAATGCTCTCCCTTCTGTTCTCAGAACCCCTGGTTCTGGTCTCCCTAATCATCAAGAGGATTCTTCCTGTGTTTACCTTGTTTGGTCTTGATCTGATTATAACCTCAAATCCTGCCCATCTTCTAACCATTCACCTCTTGCTGACTAATTAGCTATACACTTCTGTTTTCAAAATATTCAGGTTGATTTCATTACTTTTTCAGGAAACGATTTCAAATGAGTCATGACCTTCGAGAGTAAAAATTTTGCCTCAACTCAGTTTTAAATAAGTGTCCCTTATTTTTTACACAGTGACCCCATTCCCTGAAATTTCTCGTTTTCTTGGAAATACACCTTTGTCTATTTGGCGACAACTCCTTAACAGTCTGGCAATACATTTCTACTTATCTATCTTTAACATAATTTCACATTCAGTATAGCCTGGTCTACTTTTGCGCCCACATAATTTCCTTTATTACGTCTTTAAAAAGACAGCCTCGCACCCTCTCAAATTTCCCTCAAACTGAAAATAAAATTCCATCACATTAGGCCACAGAGGGGCATCCTCACTTTCAGATCATTAATTAATCCTCTCCTGTTGCACAATAACCAAGTTTAGCGTAGATTATTCAGGTTAACTCCAGAATATAGTGCTCCAAAGAAAACTATTACAAAAACATTCGCTAAACTCATTTAGGCATCCTGGCTTATCTGACTTTTCCAGAAATGAAGATTATGACTACAGATCAACCTCGATTATCCAAACGAGATAGCCGGATGTATTTTGTTTGGATAACTGATTATTCGGATAACTGATCTGATCGTAAACAAAGGAAGCATTTATGGGACCTTAAGATCTTGTTTGGATAATCCAAAATTCAGATAATCAATGTTCGGATAACTTAAGGTTGTTCTATACATGTAGATCTAAGATAGATCTCATGCTTATCACCCTTCTTTCTGTTAATCTCCCTTATTTCTTCCTTTATGCTCCACTCTAATGTGTGATTACTGATAGGGCCATGTGGTCACGCAAGTGACTCCTTGCCTTTATCATTTCTCATTTCTACCCAAACTGTTTTCACTTCCTTGTTTCCTGAACTAGGACATCCTGAATATTTGGCTGATACTATCATCAGCCACTCCTGCTTTTCCTAAGTTCCTGTCTTCTTCAATATTCAACCTTCAAGGTCATCCATGCCATCCTGCAGTCAAGTGTCTGTTCTTGCTACCAAATCATACATATTCCTATTTATGCTCCCAGTGCATGTTTTGTTTCGAATGCTTGGTGCGTTCAGATAGAGAGTATTTAGTGCTAACCCTTTATGCTTTCAGCAATCTCTTGCTTTATCGATGATTTACTTTTAGATTTATGCTTTCTATCTTCCAGTTGTCACTTTTCACGTTAAATCCTTTCCTTTTTGTTTCATCTACGCTCTTTAATATACCACAAAATCTGATCATTTGGCCTCATTGTTTAATTTCAAATCCTCTATACAAGGGCCCCTGACTTACAAACACTTGGACTTATGAATGTGAACCCATCCAAGTGTGCAACTTTAAAGACCTGACATACGAAGATAATGAACAGCCACTTTACATTCCTGAAGAAGGGCTCATGCCCGAAATGTTGATTGTTTTGCTCCTTGGATGCTGCCTGGCCTGCTGCGCTTTTCCAGCAACACATTTTCAGCCACTTTACATTGCCCTACACTGTATTCCATCTCATGTAGAAATCGACTTGAGATAAAGTTCAGAATAGAACCCATTAGCAACCACGGATTTGCCTTTACTTCTCTGGTTACGTGGCTTGTCAAAACAACAGCCCCAGTATTGTTCAGGTGAACTATGTACAAATAACACATATCCTACTTTCAGAGTCCTGCCAGTATCCCATCAATTGGAAACCACACTCTGGTCCTGTTATCGGCCTCACTCACAGTACTGGGGTATCTCTGAAAGTTTACCAAATCAGAAGGTTCGATTCTAGGACATGTGACTGTTTCTTGGTTCAATTAACTCCGATAACATTCTCCTACCATGACAAGTTACTGAGTTCATAGTTCAGCCTCCAACTTAAACTCTGAGCTGAAACTGTTTCAACATGAAACAGTTACCACCCTTGATCAAACCGTCGTCTAGGAGCTCACATAGGTTGCAACTGTGACACATCACCTGTCCGGCTATCCCTAATGCATTCTAATTATCTACTTAATCATTTCCTTGAATTATATAACTGAGTACAGCTGAAAAAATACATCTTATCAAAGGTATTTGTTTTGCACTCAATCAAGACAATTCACAAAAGTACTGCGGAAAACCAACATTTATATTATAAAAGAGAGTGCACCATTTGGCAAGTGGGCTCTGATTGGTCGAGGTACTGCCATGAAGAACCTAAATCCAGTGCAACACAAATCAATAATGCTGTATCTCAGTTTCAGTGATGGGTCAGTCCCAAAGGTGGATCATATCAAACAGCATCGCTCTTCAGTTGTTCTCAACAAGCAAGATATGACCATGCACAACTGACCCGTGATTACAAAACTTGTATCACAGTGTCTGCCGATTGATCTGATTCTGCAACTAGACAACAGTTGTGGGTTAATTCAGAGTGTTTGAAGAGTTATGCTGACAACCGATTTAGGATTTTTCAAAAGAAGTCTTAATAATCAACCCATTTGGATGTGTTATGACACAATTGAGGCCACAACGTTCTGATGTGGGACTTGAACCTGGCCTTCCAACCCATAGGTAAGGGCTCTACCACTAGTTTTGTATGCTGCCAGCATAAAAATTCCATCTCACCCAGTTAGAGAAAGAATTTTCAACCATTTCTTTAACTAAGTAAAGAAACTGTTCAGCCAGTTATTAAAAGCCTGCTTAAGATCGAAAACTTTAGAAACTGAATTGTAAATATCAGTTAATTGCTCTCCAGAAACAAAATTAGTTTCCACGAAAGGATTAAACTCTCTTACCCTTGATCTACTGACATTCAGGCCAAAAACAAAAAAAAGACTATTATAAGAAATGCACTAAGAAACCAAATCAACTAAAGGCTGACAAGGCCCAACCCCACCCCACTGCATCCCAGGCCTGATGGCCTGCTTCCAAGAACCTTAAAAGAAGTGACTGCAGATATACACTGGTTATAATCTTCTAAATTCCCATGTTTCTGGAGGTGCCAGTGGACTGGGAAACAGCAAGTGCAGCATCATTATTCAAGGAGGGAGACAGAATTGAAAAGTCAGCTTTACTGATATTTGACATTAGGAAATGTTGGAATCATTAGGGATGTAGGATTATGCAGTATTTAGAAAATCATAATACAAATCAAGCAGACCCAACGTATTTTCATGAAATGGAAGTTGAGTTTGACAAACTAGTTAGAATTCTTTGAAGATTTAAAATAGATTAACAGATAAAGATTAGATGCAGTAAACAACATCCAAAACACATTTAACATAGCAAAAACTTAAGACGTTACTCCACAAAATAAACAATTCAATGTTAGAGGGACGATACACTAACATGGAGAGGGAATAGGAAAGGTTGAATAGGTTAGGCCTATACTCAGTGAAATTTAGAAAAATTAAAGGTTATCTTACTGAAACACAAGAGATTAAGGGGTTTGAAAGGATAAATGCTAAATGTTTCCCTTTGTAATCTAGAATTAGGGGAAAATAGGTTTCAAAATAAAGTATCTCATTCAGGACAGGATGGAAGAAAAATTTCTTCTCTTACAAGTCATTAATCTTTGAAACTCTCCACACAGCAAGCAGTTGAGGCTGGGCCACTGAATATACTAAAAACTGAGTTAGATTACTTTTTGATTTACAAAAATTATCAGGACTAGACAGGAAAGTAGAACTGAAGCCATGAATTTAGTGAAGGTATAGCAGGCTCATCAGGTGAAATGGCCCACTCCACTTCCACTTCATATGCACTTAGGACTGGCAAATAGCAAATACTGTCCCCATATGTGAAATAGAGATAGAACAATTCTGGAAACTACACACGAAAAAACTATTTTGTGATATAGATGATAATAGTACTGAAAGGGCAATCAGACTCAGCAAACAACAGTCATATCAAAAACTTAAATCATGATAAACTAACCTGACAAATATCTTTCAAGAGGTAATGCAAAAATCAGGCAATGTTACATCCTTGGGTTTTCAAAAATGCACCAATAGACTCATTACTATTTTATGTAATTATATGTACAGTACAGCAAACTTACTTTTAACCAGCACTCTCTATAAATTGGCAAAAGTTCTACACTTCAAATAAAGCAAGTTTACTGTATTATTGCGATATCCGCAATGTCTGAATAGTCAGTTGAGGGTGCTCGTGAGAAGGCTCGCTGTCAGCAACTTTTATTTAAGGGAAAGTTGCATTATTATTTAAATGATTTATGCTGTAAATAAAGTATTGCAGTGATGTGTGTACACCCTGCATTGTGTTTCTATTACTTAGTGTGCATTTTTACATTGATTATGTGGATCTCTTGATCAACTGGAATATTTGATCAAATGGTACACTCCTGGTCCCATTGGTGCCATATTCAGAAAGTTTGCTGTAACTTGTATGCCATTAATATTATAAAATGTTTGAAGTTATTTACTTGATAATTTTGCAAGGAATAGTGATTAAAACTTTTATCTGAAGAGCAAGAAAACAAGAATACTATTTCCTTTAATATTTTCCCTATGCTAGCCCATCTGCACAAAAATCTATGGATTGCTAATTTCTCTGAATTTTAAGCAGAGAATGACTTAGCTACATAAAAATAACTAAACCTTCATATTTGACACAAACAGGAAAAGTGACACCACCACTAAAACAACTCCACTTTGCACATATTTGGATCAAGATTATTGCCAAAATATCAACTGTGTGCACTATCACTCCAAAAATATTCAACACAAAGGAATTCTCAGTGCACAATGCTGGTGAAGATTTAGTACTCAAAACAGCAATGCAGCATGGGGTTATGGTACTATTATTATGTGAGATTGGTACAAGCCTCTTAGGCATGATATGTCTTGTTTTAATGTGTTACTTTCAGATGTAGAAATATTCAGCCAGATTTTCCTGTCAAGACAATAAGTCTAACTACTGTTCATGTATCAACGGTACAGTAACTTTGGAAGACATGATGTGCAGTTAAATGTCATTATACAAAAGCTGTTTTCTGAGGTGCACCAATTCACAGAAGTATTTTGTTGCCTGTGTAACAATCTGAATGTATTGTATGTACTTGTGTGCCAGATGTGAACTAAACTCACCAGGAAAGGCTAATTCTAGCCATTACCTGTGCAATCAACCATTTAAAAGATGTTGCAACTATAATGCATTTGCAGAGAATCGTGAGCAGTGATTCCAATAACCTGTTCTCACAACATTGCTTCTGGTACAGATATCCTAACTACCACTCATCATTTCTGCCTCACTAGCTTACATGGGTTCTTAGCTAAGCAATATCTGTTTCAAAATTCTCACCGTTGTTTCTAAATCGCTCCAAGTTTTTAATCCCTCCTTATATCTTTTAACCACCAACAATTCTACAAATCAGAATGTTACATTCTAACTCTGGTCTCTTGCACAATCCCAATTTCAAACATTCATTATTGGGGCCACAGTTCCAGCTGCTGAGGCCTAAGATCTGAAATTCACTACCTGAACAATTCCACCATTATTTCTTCTCCTCTTTAATGAAGCTTTTGGCCATTTCCCATCCTATGTACTCATGGGTGCGAAGGCAGTGACTACTGGTATTGCCATTTGTCAAGTAACTCAAAAAGACTGGTTAATGCTCTGAGGTCATAGGTTAAAATTCCACCACAGCAGATGGGGAAATTTGATTTAAATTATTAAGTCTGGAATTAAACGCATGTCTAATTTTTTCCATGGAAACATTCAACTGCTGTAAAAACCCGGAGAAAGTGAGGACTGCAGATGCTGGACACCAGAGTTGAAAAATGTGGTGCTGGAAAAACACATTTTGGGCAAAACAAGAAGGGCTTATGCCTGAAACGTCGATTCTCCTGCTCCTCGGATGTTGCCTGGCCTGCTGGGTTTTTCCAGCACTACATTTTTCAACTGCTGTAAAAACCCACCTGGTTCAGTAAATGAAAGAAACACTGTCATCCTCAATTGATCTGGTCTATGTGCGAATCCAGATCAACAACAATGTTATTTTTAACAGCTCCCAAACTATTATAAAATTCACATATAGATAAGAGGAATGAAAGAACAACCCAGCATTGACAAGGGCACCATTTCAGCAGTTGAATCAGTATTCCTCCACATTGAACACTACTTGAAAGAAACAGCAAGACAGACAAGGGAACAGAATTTCTCTCGGCAGCTGACTTCAATTTCTATCAATAAGACCTGGTTTTGTAGTGCTACTGCTGATGGAGCTGAATGAGACCTATAGAACTAAACTGTTGAAATGGATTTGCAGCAGGTGAGGGAACCAACAAGAGGAAAAATGTTCTTAATCTTGTCCTTCATGATCTACCTGTGCAGATCCATTGTCAATGTACTATTGATGAGAATGACAACCACAAAGTCCTTGTGGACATGACGTACCATCATGACATGGAATCTACTCATCACGTCACACTAACATACTGAATGGCATAGATCTCAGACAGAACTAGCATGTAAACCTGGGCATCAACAGAACTGTATTCAATCAGTCATGGACTGACATACCCTTCACAGTACCACTACTACCAGGTCAACTATGATCAATTTCAAGGAAAAGTGCAGGATAGCATGTCAAGAATAGCAGCAGACATACATAAAGTGTCAACCTGGTGAGGGCACAACACAGGACAACTTGCATGCCAAGCAGTGTTGAAATGAGAATTAAGCAATTCTACAACCAATAGATTTGATACAAGTACTGCAGGATAGCCACATCTATTCATGAATGGTAATGGACAATTAATCAAAGCAAGGTGAAGGAGATCTCACAGATATCCTCATTCTCAGTGGCGAGGAGTCCAATACATCAGTCTAAGAGCCAAGGGTGAGCATCCTCTACCAAAAGTGCTAACTTGATGACCCAATTCAGCCTTCTTCAGAGGCCCCCAATATCAGGCAAAAGAGCTGAACTCGAAGAGAGGAAGGGAAGGTTCCTGAGAGGGTAGATGACCCCTAACAAAACTGTAGTCAATGGGAATTCGGGAAAAACTCTCTGTATACTGGAAGTATACTTAGCACAATGTTTAAGCAAAATAAGGTCAGCACTTTGGTTGGTAGTGGGAATGTTTGGATTGAAATAGGTCCCTAGTTGCTAGTATTCTTTCAAGGGACTGAGCAAACAAACATAATCTAAAGGGACATCATGGAAACCTAGCTGCATTTGTGATATACTGATACCGTGGGAGGGGATACCAACAGGAGACACGGCCATGCCACCTTGGGTGGCTTTGCCATAACAGAGGGGAGAAAGAAGACTGGCAGGACTACAGTGATAGGGGATTCATTAATAAGGGGAATAGATAGTTGTTTCTGCTGTTTCTGAAGAGTCTTCAGGATGGTATACTGCCTCCTGGTGCCAAGATCAAGGATGTCTCAGGGAAGCTCTGGGATTATTAATGGGATGGTGAATAATGCAGAGACTCTTATGAACAGCCATCCCCACAATCCAACCCAAACTTCGGGTCCACTACGTGGATGACACCTTTGTTATCACCTAATGGAACAAATCAGAGGAAACCTACATCCTTACTGGAGTAAATTTCACAGAAGAGAGAAGGAGAACAACGACAGACTCCGCTTCCTAGGTGCCACAGTGGAACAAACAGTTAATGGAGAACTGCAGTCCAGCGTCGACAGGAAAGCGACACACACAAACCAGATATTTAACTACAGAAGCAATCATCCCAACACCCATAAACTGAGTTGCATCATGACATTATTTAAACGGGCCACAACAGGCTGCACGAACTGAAAGCAGAAGAAAATACTTACACAGCGAATTCAAGAACAACAGGTATGCGATAAACACATTCCGCCAATTCTTAAACAACAAACCCAAACAAGTAGACACAACATGCCCAGAAACCCTAGCCACCCTACCATACAAAGACATCTTGGAAATGACTTCCAGACTTATTCCGACTCCTTGGCATCATGGTAGCCCATAAACCTACCAACACACTGAAACAGCTACTGATGAACCTAAAAGGCCCAGTACCAACAACCAGCAAAATGAACGTCATTTACAAAATACCCTGCAAGAACTGTAACAAACATTACATCGGACAGACGGGCAGAAAAACCAGGAAGCACAAACACCAACTAGCCACCCAAAGACATGACCCACTATCACTAGTATCCTTACATACAGACAAAGAGGGACACTACTTTGACTGGGACAACATATCCATCTGAGGACAGGCTAAACAAAGACACACACGGGAATTCTCAGACACCTGGAATTCAAACCAGAACTCCATCAATAAAACATCAGTTTGGACTCCATTTACCAACCTCTGAGAAAAAGAACTGGAAATGATATCACCCACCTTAACAGACCAAGACACAAACAGAAAGCGGGACAGAATACCAGCGCTTCACTGGAGGCTACTGAGGATGTTAACTAGCATAGTGATGCAATGTCTGAAAACAAATTTTCCAGCTCAGCGTGCAAATTTACAACCGGGATGGTAAATAGCCAGTGGCTGTGCAAACAAAAATAAGTTTAAAAAAAGATTTAAAATAAATTTAAAAAGTAGGACCTCAAAGGTAGTAGTGTATGTGCTAGTAAATGCAGAATTAACATTTCAGATGAATCAGGGATTGAAGACATGGTGCATGGAGAGGAATTCAGATTCATGGGGCATTGGGACCCAGATCCGGAAAGATGGGACCAGTACAAGCCATAAACAAAATACAAAGAATGGAGGATGCTGGCAATCTGAAAGAAAAACAGAAATTGTTAGAAAACTGCAGAAGGGTCACTTGTCACAAAATGTTGACTCTGCTTTTTCTCCATAGATACTGCCAAACCTGATGAATTTCTCCAGCAATTTGTTTTTGTTCCATTACAAACAGGATGGTTGCTATGGGACAAATGCCCTCTGAGGCTGTTTGCTAGTCCTATTGGGGGATGAGATGGGAACTGAGTAGGAATACGTAGAACTGCGGACAAGATAGAAACAAAAGAGAGAAAAGCAAGCAGCAAAAGTGTAAGGGAGACAAAATAGGTGGGTAACAATTGAGATCATAGTGCAAAACAAAGCTAAGATGACTAACGAGATTCAAAAGACAAGCCTGAAAGCATTGTGTTTCAATGTGAGGAACTTTCACAAAAAAGTAGATGAATCAACAGTGCAGATATATATGGTTTGACAAGGTTGCAATTATACAGACATAGCTGAAGGGTATCCAAGGATGGGAACTGAACATCCAAAGATATTCAATATTTAGGATGGGCAGAAAATAGGGAAAGTAGGTGGTATAGAATTGTTAACCAAGGATGAGTTTGCTCAGAAAATCATGATGTAGAATTTGTATGGGTGAACAGAAGAAACTTCAAGGGCAGAAAATGTTGGTGAGTGTTGTCAATAGGCCACAAATAGATGTAAGGGAAGGCATTAAAAAGGAGATTAGAGACCCATGAAATAAGGGTACAATTGTAATCATGGATATTTTATTCTACACATAGACTGAACAAACCAAATTAACATAGTACTGCGGAGGAGCATGTCCTTTGTACACATGATGGTGTTTTGTACAATATGTCAAGGAAAGAAGAAGAAAGCAGGGCACCCTCGACTAGGTATTGCGCAATAAAGTATTATTTAATAATCTTATTGTGTGGAATCCACTGGGCAAGAGCAACCAGAAGATAATCAAATTATGCACTAAGGTAGAGAATGAAGAAGTTAAAATTAAAACTAGAGTCCTGAATCTAAGTAAAGGGAACTACAAAGATATGAGACATGTGTAGCCATTGAACTGTTGTGGAACCTTAGTAAGGGTTGGCAATGGTTAATATTTAAGGAATGCATGCAATTATTCATCCTTATCTGGTGCAAAGTTAAAACAGGAAAGGACACAACCATGGCTTACAAAAGAAATGAGGGGCACTTTGAGATCCAAAGAGAAGACACATAAAAAGGCCAATTTAAGGACTAATTCAGAATTCAGCAAAGCCGGACAAAAAGATTGATCATGGGGAAGGAATAGAGTATGAGAGTACACTTGTGCGAACATAAAAGCTGTAAAAACTTCAGTAAATATGTGAAGAAAGATAGATTAGTGAAGACAAATGCAGAAATTGATAAATTATAATGGAGAATAAAGGAATGTCAGAAGAACTGAACACATACCTTGGGTTCTGTCTTCACAAAAGAGAACACAAATAATTTCCCAGAAATGTTGAGAAATAAAGGGTCTAGTGAGAAGTTAGCTGCAGAAATTAATGACATTAAACACTGACAATTTCCTGTTTTCATTTTCTACATTTCATTGTACTCTGAAGCAGTTTCTACAATTGGCAGAATATGTAACCCCTACTTTTAAAAAAGAGGGAGAGAGAAAACAAAGAACTGTCAACCAAGTAGCCTAAAATCAGAAATGGAGAAAATTCTACAATCTATTACAAAATGTGATAATGGAACACTTGGAAAGTGTCAATGGAATGTGAAAAAGTCAGTAAAGGTTTATGAAAGGAAATCATGCTTAGCTATATTTTGAGGATGTGACTGATTGAATAGATAAGGAAGAAACAGTGGATGTTATATTTAGATTTCAAGACAGCTTTAGATATGGTCTCACATAAGAGGTTAGTGGGCAAAATGAAAGCACATAGAAGTGGAGTTTACAAAAAACTGGCACAGAGTGAGAATTGGTTGACATACCAGAAACAGAATGAGAATAAACATCAGTTCTGATGAATGGTCACTGGACCAGAAACATTAACTCTGATTTCTTTCCACAGATGCTGCCAGATCTGAAGTTTTCCAGCAATTTCTGTTTTTGTGCGTGAAAATAAATGGATTGTCTTCCAAGTAGATGGTGACTAGTGGTATACCTCAGGGATCAGTACTTGAACCTGACTTTATAAATAAATGATGTCAGAACCAAATGTAATATTTTAATGTTTGCTGACAATAAAAAAACTAGGTATGATGGAGAATTGTGAGGAGGATGTAAAATATTGCTGAAATGGTGATATATTGGGAAGCGTGGCTATACACAGAGGAACCTTGATTATCCGAAGGACTTGGAGTATTTCATTTGGTTAATCGAATGACAGATAACATAGTTAGCCAGGCATCTGGACCTTGCTACCTTGTTCGGATAATCCAAAATTCGATTAATTGAAAGCCGGATAATTGAGGTTCCTCTGTAAAGGAATCTGTTTGTCCTTGTACCCAGTCAATTAAACAGTTAGGTGGGAAAATGATATGTTATCCTTCATTGCAGGAGAATGCGAGTTCAGACATAGGGATGTCTCATTGCAGTTATATAGGGCCTTGTTAGATTGCATTTGGAGTTGTGCGCGCAATTTTGGTCTCCCTTCATAAGAAAGGATGTATTTGCCGTGGAGAGAGTGCAAAGATTCACTAAGCTGATATCAGGAATGGCAGAACTGTCTACTGACTGAGCCTGCACTCACTAGAGTTTAGAAGACTGAGTGGGGGAATCTGATTGAAATGTATACAATTCTGATAGGGCTTGATAGACTAGATGCAGGAAGGATGCTTTAATTGATTGTAGAATCTAGAACCAGAGGCTAGTCTTGGGATATGGGGATAGGCCAATTAGGACTGCAATGAAAAAACATTCCTTCACTCAGAGTGATTCAACTATGGAATTCACTATTACAGGAAGCTGTGGAGGCTGGATCATAATATATTCAAGAAAAAAAATTGATAATTTTTTGGTAGTAAAGGCATGCAGGAATATGTAGAAACAGCAGGAATATGACACTGAGATACAAAATCAGCCATGATCATATTAATGGCAGAGCAGGCTCTGAGGGCAGAGTGGCTTACTTCTGCTCTTAGTTTCTACATTAAGATGGTTGTTGTTTTTGGATATAAATCATTCCAGACTCAGGACATCTTTGCATCCTAGATTTAACCACCTTCAAGTGCTTCCTCAATGACCTCCCCTTCATCATGAGGTCAGAAGTGGGTTACTCACTTAAGATTGCACAATGTTCAGATCCATTTGTGATTCTTCGAATACTGTAGCGATTTGTATCTAAATGCAACAAAATCTGGACACTGTTCACAACTGGGTTGCTAAATAGCAAATAGTATCAAGCAATTTCCATCTTCAACATGGACTATCCAATCAAGACTCCTTGACATTCAATGGCATTACTATTGCTGAATCCTCACTATTAATCTTCTGAGGTTACCACTGATCAGAAACTGAACTGGAACAATCATACAAGGTCATTGACTACAAGAGCAGTTCAAAATTCAGAATTCTTCAGTGAGGATTTCACCTCCCATCTCCCCGTGCCTGCCAGCACCATTATGGCACAAGTCAGGAGTGTGGTGGAATACTTCCCACAGTTTGTGAGAAGGTTTGTAGCTCGGGTGCTCGTTGCTGTGGTTCTGTTCGCCGAGCTGGAATACTTCCCACTTCCATGGGTGGGTGCAACTCCAAAAACACTCAAAAAGTTTGATATCATTAAGAATGAGGCAATCCACATGATTGGTATCCTATCCACAATCATTCACTCCCTCCACAATTGATAAAGTGTTAACTGTGTATATCATCTAAAAAGATGCACTGCAACATTTCATCAAGGCTCCTTAGAGAACACCTTTCAAACTTGCAGCCTCTACTACCTGAAAGGATAGTTACAGTAGATGCACGGGAACACTACCATGTGCAAATTCTCCTCCATCATCTTGCTCATCATCCAGACTTGGAACCATATCTCTGTTCCTTCACTCCCAATGGGTTAAAATTCTGGAACTCTGTATCTAACAGCACTGCACATTCCCCTCCATTCGAAGCACTGCAGCAGTTCAAGGAGCCAAATCAAACCAAGAACAAAGTATTTTTTACTTGCATACAGACTCCATCTAGTGGCAATTGCACCCATTTTCACCTTAGCATAGATTTGGTTACATATA
>NC_057710.1:115772254-115783456 GCF_004010195.1 Chiloscyllium plagiosum | reverse complement strand
CCAAACTCTTCTTATTTATATACCCATCCAGATGCCTTTTAATCTTTCAATTGTACTAGCCTCCACCACTTCCTCTGGCAGCTCATTCCATACACATACCACTCTCTGAAGGAAAAAAGTTGCCACTTAGGTCTCTTTTATATCTTTCCCTTCTCACCCTAAACCTATGCCCTCTAGTTCTGGACTCACCCACCCCAGGGAAAAGACTTTTGTCTATTTATCCTATTCATGCCCTTCATGATTTTATAAACCTCTATAAGGTCACCCCTCAGTCTCCGACACTCCAGGGAAAACACTCTAGCCTATTCAACCTCTCCCTCTAGTTCAAATCCTCCAACCCTGGCAACATCCTTGTAAATCTTTTCTGAACCCTTGCAAGTTTCACAACATCTCTCCGATAGGAAGCCTAAAGTTGTGAGAATTCAAATATTCTGAGGAAACAAGACAATGGAAGGACCTACAGCTCGATTTGCTTTGTGTAAGTTACCTTAAATTTTCATTTGTATAAAAGTGGCTGATGCACCTTTTAAAAATAAAACACTAAGAAGAATTATGAAAGATAGCATCTGTGAGACGGTTCGCAAAAGGTGAGGGGAAGAAAGAGAAAACCATTACAAGGTTCTAGGATATTATCTAGTTTGAGAAAATAGGAATATGAAAAACATTTTGAAAATTGAGACTATTTTTCTTTTGTTACAAAACTGCAGGCTGTGTGGCAATATAATGTTTTAAATTATAGAATAAAACAAGTCACATAGAGGCAGACAATTTCCATTAGGTTAGGGGGCCGTAGATGCAAGACTAAATTAAAAGGAGATATGGGAAATTTCTTCAGAATTATGAATTTAGTGTTGGAACTTATTTCCATGGTAGTGATCATGGCAGAAACTATCGCAATATTCAAGACTTGTGTGGATTAGTGAATGAATGAAAAGGAGTTGGAGAGATTGGAGACCTTGTTAGGTAAATGTGATGGGAACTATTTGCTTGAAAGATAGATGAACAAAGATAAGGGCTGATTGGGTTGGATGTTCAAGTATTACAACTTCTAAGTAAGAGGTCAAGGATCATTTGGTTGAAATTGTAACTATTAATTCTGCACAATCATACTGCTAATAGTTGTGGCTTTAAGCAACAGTTTAATTTGTGTTCACAGCTGGATAGCAAACTATATCAGCAAACATTATGAGCCAGTTATTGACATTATTTTGTCCATTAGGTGCTATTTAAATTTGAATTATTTTAGGTAGGAAACTTACCTTATTGGAGTATTCACGTCAGAAACAAAAACAGAAATTGCTGAAAAACTCTGCAGGTCTGGCAGCATCTATGGAGAGAAGACAGGAGAGTCCACAGATGTTGACAGACCTGCTCCTAATTAAGGACCTCATTGGTGACAGAATGGACCTTCCTGCCACAGGCTTAATGAAGTCAGAGGTGAGAAGGTCCCTACCTTCCACATGAGAGTGCAAGATACTACCATTAATTTTAAGAGGCATCTTAGGAAGATATGAGTTAGAGAAACAAAGCACTGTAGGGTTGGAGTCTAGAGCTTCAGGCATAGGCATATGAAGTTAAGGTGAACAAATTAGAATAAGGAAATACTGAAGTGGTTAGAATTAGATGAGCATGCATAAGCCAGAGGATTACAGGGCTTGAAGAGTTTACAAATATTGGTGGTGGTGGTGGTGGGGGTATGGTGGAGAAGAGTCAAGACAATGGATAGATTTTAAAAAAGGATGAGAATTTTACAATCAGCATATTACTTCACTGGGAGCCACACACATGATACGTGGACAGGACTGGTCGCAGGACTGAGTGCAGGGAACCCTCATCCACTTTCAGTTGGTTTTGTTTCAAAAATGCTTCTGTGCCTTCAGTGTAATGATTCTGATTACACATCTTGGGTTTTTTGATATTTTGCTACAGTAAGTATAGGGCAAACATATTGGAAGATCTCATTGGATGGCTCCTAGGCCTTGGGTACCTCGTCCTCCTTGGAGAGGATGCACATAGTGTCTGTTAGTACACTCCAAGCCTTGTGAGTCTGTGGACAGAACTGGAGTGCATCATAATCCTTGAGAATGCCAAGTAAAGTTTACTTGAAAGGCTTCAGTTTTTTTTTTCAAGTAAATGAATAGTGTCTCTTTAGATTGGGGCACTTATTTATTCACATTTTTGTCCACAAACATCTGATTTGTTATAAATGTGGATTTTTTTAATTCAAATGAATAAATAAGAATAAATAAATAAACCAATGATTATCTCCAACAGTTACATGTAGTCTTGGGTAGGATTTGGGGAAGAGAACATAGCTGCTTTGGCTAGAGTTCGAATGCAGGCTAATGATTGAAAATACTATTGGGCTAGCAGCATGCAGGTGGGACTAGTTTAGTTTGGGATTATGTTCGGCATGGAATCGTTGGATCGAAGGCTGTGTTTTCATGCTGTTAGACTGTACGAGAAACAAATATTCCAAACCCCCCCCCAAAACTCTGGATACTAGAAATCAGAAACAAGAACACTAATAGTTCAAAACTCAGCAGGTCTGTCAACATCTGTGGAGAGAAGCAGAGTTCACATTTCGGGTCCAGTGACTCTCTTCTGTCCATGGATGCTGCCAGACCTGCAGAGTTTTTCAGCAATTTATGTTTTTGCTTTTGAAGTAAATACTCCAGTAAGGTAAGTTTCCTACCTAAAATAACTTAAAGTTAAATATCAATGATCGATTTTGAATTGATAATACGTTTCTCTGCGGTGCCTGCAGTGGAGAAACTTCCATTCGACTCACTTACGTGTAAAGACAAAAATCACATTAACACCAGGTAATTGTTTAACAACTACTTGACGAAGGAACAGCGCTCCAAAAGCTTATACTTTCAAATAAACCTGTTGGGCTATGACTTGCTGTTGTGTGATTTTCAACTTTGTCCACCCCAATTCAACACCGCACCTCCACATCATTACGTATAAAATCACTCACACACAACTATTAAATAGAAGCTAAATAGGAAAGGGAATTTCAAGAGGAAAATGACCTAATCATTTGAATGGATCCTTTTTAATGATCAACCACTGTATTTAGGATAAGGAGTGCATAACCCTAACAAACCTGATCATCTCTGCTCCTGCATCTTCCTTTCCTGGGATTCGGTTTCATGGGGCGGGGCCAGAATGTCCGCACATGCGCGCTCGCCCCCGCTCCAGACAGTCACATGACGGCGGTGTTTGTGTTTTTGTCTCCTCCTCCTCCCGTCAGAAGATGGCGGCGGTGCCGGAAAGTGGAGATAACCGTGAATGTGATGGACGGGGTTTTGATCGCGGTGTCCACTTAGCTGAAACACTGGGCTTTTATGAAGCAAAGGAAGAACCCAAGAAGGACGCGGGGCAAAAACAGAACCTATCGGGTGAGTGTAGTGGAACCGAGCCAAGCCTGATCCCGGCGGAGTGGTTCTGGGTAGCGGCTTGTTGTTTGGGCTGTTCGGAATCACGGGCCTTGTGAGTGGGGAAGGGAAGCGCTGCTAGAAGCTGGACAGAGGGACAGGACGGAGCGGGTCGCACCACCGAAGGCCGTCCGGGGCGAGTGTCTGACACCGTCTCGCTCCTGGTTCCAGGGAAAACCGTTGATATAGCGAGCGCGCGAGTTTGCGCTCGTGCTCAGTCCTTGCGCAGATTGTCCGTCACCCGCTCTCTGACAGCTGTCAATGTCTGTCCATCCACAGGGTCCATCATTCAGGGAGAGGGCAGGGACAGGGGCTTTCCTGTTTGTTATTAGTAGTTCGCAACCTCTACAGACAGACTGACAACAGCATGTCTCCTGTGTGGGCGCCACTTGTTGCTTTATTCAGTATTTCGATAGGTGTTTCAGGCAAACATTAATCGACTTCAACCCTCAACACTGGTTATTATTTAGAGAGTCGTCGAGCGCTGTTTTCTTCTTGGGGACTGTCTGCGTGTGGCTATGCACAATGGAAGATTCTTGGTTTTACAAAACAATCTCATCATAAGCTACAGTTATGCCGTCGCACTGCATAGAAATCTTAAATGATTAATTGTACAGGAAAGTTGATGTATTCTTTTACAAGTAATTGAAAAAGAAGATAAAGTTGGCGCTGTTGAGGACTCTTCAAAAGAAAGTCATTACCAGAATGCAAATGTATTGTACAAAACTCTTGATGTTACTCTATAGAGTCATACAGCATTGAATCAGACTCTCGATCCGACTAGTCCACACCAACCATGTTCCCAAACTAATCTAGTTCAAACTGCCTGCGTTTGGCACATATCCTTCCAACCTTTTCCTGTTTATGTACTTATTCAAATGTATTTTGAACATTGTAACTGTACCTGCATCCACCATGTTCTCTGGTAATTCATTCCACACACTAACTGCTGTCTGCTAAAAGAAAAGTCTTCTTTAAATCTTTCTCCTCTCGCCTTAATCAATGCCCCCTAGTTTTGAACTCACCTGAAGGAAAATACCTTTGCTATTCACTTTATCTATGCCCCTCATGATTTTGTAAACCTCTAAAACCTCAACCTCCAATGCTGCATTGAAAAAAAGAAGTCCTGGCTTATTTTTACAACTTAAACCTTCCATTCTTGACAACATCGTATACCACTTTTATGAGCCCTCTTCAGTTTAATAATATCCTTTCTATAGCAGATAACCAGAATTGCACATTCTGTTCCAGAAGGGACCTCACCAATGACTTGGGAAACCTCAACGTGATGTCCCAATTTCCATACTTAGAAGGTCTGAGTAGTGAAGGCAAGTGTGCTTCTTAACCACCCTGTCAACCTGTGATGCAAATTTCAAAGAATTATGGACCTGAACCCCAAGATACCTCTGTTCTATGACACTACACAGGACCTCACCATTTATTGTATAAGTCCTGCCCTTGTTTGTTTTACCAAAATGCAAAACCTTGCATTTATCCAAATTAAATTCCATCTGCCACTCTACCGTCCATTGAACCAATTGACTAAGATCTCTATGTGATCTTAGACAACCTTCTTCACTGTCCGCTATACCACCAGTTTTGGTCTCATCTGCAAACTTACTAACCATGCCTCCTATACTTTTATCAAATCATTTGTATAAATGACAAACAATAGTGGACCCAGTGGAACACCACTGGTCATAGGCCTCCATTCTGTAAAACAACCTCTGTCTGCTACTCTAAAGCCAATTTTATATCCAATTGGCGAGCTCACTCTGAATCCCATCCGATCTAACTTTACTAATTACTCTGCTATGCAGAAACTTATCAAACATTTTAATAGAGTACAAGTAAACAATGTTTACTGCTCTGCCCTCATCAATCTGTTCGGTTATTTCTTCAAAAAACTCAATCAAGTTTGTGAGACACGATTTCCCTTGTGCAAAACCATGCTGACTATCTCTAATCATTCCTCTCCTCTCTAAATACATGTAAATCTTACCTGTCAGAATCATCTCCAACAATGTACTCACCATTGATATCAAACTCACAGTCTATAGTTCCCAGCTTCTCCTTACATCCCATCTTAAATAAAGGCACAACATGAGCCTCCCACTAGCACCTCACCTGTGATTATAGATAATATAAATATTTCTGGTTGTAAGTTTGCTCGCTCAGCTGGTAGATTTGTACTCGGACATTTTGTCACCATGCGGGTAACATTATCAATTAGTCTCCAGTGAAGGTTTGGTGTTCTGTCCTGCTTGCTATTTATCTGTCTCGGTTTGTTATGGTAGGTGATACCATTTCTGTTTCTGTTTCTGAGAGATTGGTAAGTGGGGTCAAAATCTATATGTTTGGATGTATTGTCCCAGCCAAACTGGTGCCCCTCTTTGTCTGTGTGTATGGAGTTCAGTGATAGTTGGTCATATATTTTGGTGGCTAGCTACTGCTCATGTATCCTGGTGGCTAGCTTCCTGACTGTCTAACATAATGTTTGTTGCAGACCTTGTAGACTATTTTGTGGTGGTCCTTTAAATTCATCAGGAGCTGTTTCATGTGGTGGTAGGTTTGTGGACCACCATGATGCCTAGGGGCTGAAGTAGTCTGGATGTGATACACACCGATGAAGAGGGATACCAATTCATGTGGGACAATACATCATCCTAGGACAGGCTAAACAAAGATATGCAGGGGAAATCCTAGAGGCCTGGCATTCAAACCAGACATATTAACAAACATATAGATTTGGACCTCATTTACCAAACTCTCAGAAACAGAACTGGAAATGGTATCACCTACCATAACCAACCGAGACAGATAAATAGCAAGCAGGACAGAACACCAGTGCTTCACTAGAGACTCACTGATATGTTAACTAGCATGGTGATGAAACGTTTGAGAACAAATCTACCAGCTCAGCGAGCAAACTGAGCTACAAATCTTCTCTAAAATCTCAAACAGATATTTCTGTTAGTGGCCCTGCAATTTCCCCCCCTACCTCCCACAACATCCGATACACTTGATCAGGTCCTGGTGATTTATTCACCTTTGTTGTCTAAGACCTCCAGCACTTCCTCTTCTTTAATATGAACTGTTTACAAAACATCAATATTTATTTCCCAGAGTTCTCTAGCCTCCATTTCTTTCTCCACAGTAAAAACTGGTGCAAAATATTCATTTAACATTTCTCCTATCTCCTGAGGTTCAATACAAAGATAACCTTGTTGATCTTTAAGGGGCCCTGCTCTCTCTGTAGTTGATCTTTTGCTCTTAATTTACTTGTAGAATCTTTCTGGATTACCTACCATAACCAACCTTTTCTGCCAAGGCGAGCTCATTTCCTTTCTTTGACTCCCTAATGTCCTGCTTAAGAATGCCACTATACTCTTTATATTCTTCAAGAAATTCATTTGTCTGTATTTAATTTTTTTTATTCTTGACTAGAACCTCAATATCTTTGTTCATCCATTGTTGCCCAATTTTATCAGCCTTACCATTCACTCAGGAGGAACATAATACCTCTTGTTATCACACTTTTGAAAGCCTCCCACTTGTCAGTTGTCTTTTTACCTGCAAACTGTTTACTGCAATCAACTTTTGAAAGTTCTTACCTCATACCATTAAAATATGCCTGACTCCAGTTAAGAACGTTAACTTTTATCGCAGGATTATGTTTTTTCATAACTATTTTAAAACTAATGGAATTGTGATCACTAGTCCAAAGTGTTCCCCTGCTAATACTTCAGTCACTTGTATCTGCCTTCTTCCCCTAGAGAAGGTCAAGTTTTACTCCTTCTCTGGTAGGAACATTTATGTATTACATATTGAACACATTTAACAATTGAATTGAATTTAATTGAATTTATTGTGATGTGTACCGAGGCATGTGAAAAGCTTTGTCTTGTGACCAATACAGGCAGATCACACAGTTAAGTTGCATAGATAGTAAATAATAGGTAAACAGCGGCAAAAACAAAAACACAGGTATAGGCGAATGTTAAGAGTTTGTGAGTCCATTCAGTATTCTAACAACAGTAGGATAGAAACTGTTACAAAACTAGATGGTGCATGTGTTCAGGCTTCTGTACCTTCTCCTAATGGTAGAGGTTGTAAGAAAACATTGCCAGGGTGGGATGGATCTTTGAGAATGCTGGGCGGTTTTTCCTTGACAGCGGGCCTGGTAGATGGATTCCACAGATGAGAGTTGGCCTTTGTGATTGTCCGAGTTCTCCGCTTTCTGTAACCATCTCTGATCTCGAATGGTACAATTGCCATACCAGATGGTGATACATCCAGATGGAATGCTCTCTATGGCACACCTATGAAAGTTAGCAAGTGTATTCGCTGTTATGCCAAATTTCCTCAGCTGCCTGAGGAAGAAGAGACGTTGTTGGGCCTTTGTAACCAGTGCATCCACATGGAGAGTCCAAGAAGGCTTGTTGTGGATGACCACTCCCAGGAGCTTGACTCTCTCCACTCATTCCACCTCTGTGTTGTTTAATGTGTAGGGGAGGCATGAGTAACATCCCGCCAAAAGTCAGTAATGAGTTCCTTGGTTTTACTGGCGTTGAGAGCTAGATTGTTCTCAGTGCACCGTTTTTCCAGGTCTTCCGCCTCCCGTCTGTTGTCTGTTTTGTCGCCATTGGAGATTCGACTGACTATGGTGGTGTCATCAGTGAACTTGTAACTGGCATCAGTCTGGTATTTGGCAACGCAATCGACTTCCTCACCATCCAAACCTTTAACACTATGGCAGTCCTAGTCAATGTTTGGAAAATTAAAATTCCCTACTATTACAACCTTATCATTCTTATGTGTATCTGACATCTCTGTACATATTTGCTCCCCAATTTTTCTCTGACAATTGGGGATCCTATAGTACAGTCCCATCAATGTGATCATTCCTTTCTTATTTCAACCAATATTTTTTGACTGACGATTCATCAGAAATATCCAAAGTACAGTAGTAATGTTTACCTTTATCAAAAACACCATCTCTTTCCCCCCCCCCATCCCCTTTCTATCCTTCCTGGAACATTGAGCTGTCAGTCCTGTGCTTCTCTCAGCCAAGTTCCCATATTAGCTATGATGTTCATGTTTCAATACATGCCCTGAGTTCACCAGCTTTACTTGTAACATCCCATGCATTGAAATAATGTGATCTTAGACAACCTTCTTCACTGTCCGCTATACCACCAATTTTGGTCTCATCTGCAAACTTACTTTCATCAAAGTTACCTCGTTCTGTGACCTGCTCTTGTCTGTCTTTTCTCATTCAGAAACATCCTCATCTATCTTTCTCTTTTCACTGTTACTTAGGAACCCCCCAACCCCCCCAACCCTGATGGTTTATAGGCTGTTAATCTTTCAATCATTTCAGGAGTTTTAGTTTTCATCACTATATTGATGTGTTCTGTTCATGACTGGCAGACAATTCTTGTCATTTTGGACTTTACAATTTCTTTTTTTCTGCATATAATCATCTAAGTTATTAAATGTACTGAATTTAGAATTATTTAATCAGCAACATTTCTGAACCTATTTGTTTTGGTAACCAGACAAGCTTCCCACTGCAGTCACCCTCATAAAATTAATCATAAAGTCTTTATTTATATTATCAAAACAATTGAAACCACTTGGATTAAGTGTCATTATTATTTGTTTTTGACCTGTATACCATAGTTTGAACATATAGCTTGCTTTGATCTAAATATGTATTTGCAGAATAATTAATTGATACTCTTCTACTCTCAACTTCTTGAGATGAAATTTAGTTTCATTTTCATGTTTGTTTTTCTTTATTTTCAGACTAGATAGTTAAGGATTTTTTAAACTACAAATTGGGCTGAAAGACATAGGAGCAGAAGTATGCCAATTGGCCCCACTGAGTTGGCTCTCCCACTCAATGAAATCAAACCCTAACACTATCCCAAAGTGGCACTGCCACTTTGAAAATGTCCCGTTTATACCAACTTTGTATCTTCTATTAGTTAGCCAATCCTCTATCCATGTTAGTATGCTGCTTCCAACACCATGGACTCTTAATTTATTAAGTGGGCTTACGCGTGCTATTTTGTGAAATACCTTTTCGAAATTCAAAAATATTACATTAATGGTTCCTCTTTATGTGCCTGATTGTTAACTTATCAAAGAAGTGTCATAAATTTCGTCAGACGTGACAACCCTTTTATGATGCCATGCAAACTCTACTCGATCATGTGTTTCTAAATGCTTTCCTCTTACATCCTTTATACAAAATGCTAACATATTGTCATGTAAGTAATTTTTTTTTTTAAATCTGACTTGTATACATCCAGCTTTCATTTGTAGGTCTTTCTGTCTTCTAACAGATTATTATTTAGTTTTTCATTTGCTTAATTGCTGAAAACCTTGAAAGAAACTTCAGCTTCTAACTGAGCATAGTGTGTTGACTGCAAGAGTTGGATAACCTTTCTTGCATTAACTGCATAAATCATTGTTAAGATTTGGACATTTTCCAATGTATCTTGCTTTGCTTGTGCCAAATACAAATGACATTTGCCGCGTACGCTTGTGCTGTCAGTGTTCAGAAATATGACCATGTACAGGGAGCAATTTGGATGAAAGTCTACAAAATGTGAACAATAATCATCTAATGTTTCTGATCAGTTCACATATTGGATATAGGAAAAGTTGCATTGTGATAGCTTCTTGATAGAGGATCATTCAATGTTCCTTTTCTAGCTCTATATTATAAAGTATTTTATAAAATTAGCAGGAGCAAGAGCAATCTCTATTAAATTACAAAACTGTTAAGTCACATTCTGCTTTAAAATATGGCTGTTGTTAAGTCCAAGTCATTCACATAGTCACTTGGCCTAACCTCTTAATATCTGGTTATAATTATGTAATTGGGTAGTCAGGTAGACCCACTTCGTAGCAGTCTCAGTGTGTATACAGGAGACTAAATGTAACATGCTTTCAAATTCCAGTTGAGATGAATGTCAAAAAAGTTTGTGTCTCAAATGAATATAGATGTTATTCATAGGCTTATTATTATTAGCCTCTTTTTTTCCAGAAATTTTCACTTGTTAATCCTATTCAGGAGAAGTTCAACCTGTGAGAATCTCCTTTAGGAACCTTCGAAGTGTTTGCAGTTATTTAGCTCTGTCTTGTTGTAACCACATGTATTGTCTGTAGTTTAGCGTCACACTCTTGCCTCTAAGTCAGAATGTTCTGAGTTCAAGTCCCACTTGATTTGAGCACAAAATCTAGACTGTAGGAATCTAGGAGTATAAGGACACAGAACTTATGCTGCAGCTATACAAAACTCTGGAAGGAGTACAGTGTAGGTATGTTATATATTACATTCGTCCTGCATGTTGTGGGTATGGGCTCTTTTGTCCTTTTGTTGTCGCTGGTAAAGTTTGGCTGTGGGTTTGTGTGCTGTCATTATTCCCAGAAGACATAGGAGACATATGTAGACAGGCCAACAAGGGGCAAAGCCACATTAGATTTGGTACTGGGTAATGAGCCCGGGCAGGTGTTAGACTTGGAAGTAGGTGAGTACTTGGTGATAGCGATCACAATTCTGGTATGTTTACTTTAGTGATAGAAAGGGATAGGTGTATACCACTGGGCAAGAGTTACAGCTGGGGGAAAGGCAATTACGATGCGATTAGGCAAGATTTAGGAAGCACAGGATGGGGAAGGAAACTGCAGGGGATGGGCACATTAGAAATGTGGAGCTTATTCAAGGAAAAGCTACTGTGTGTCC
>NC_057710.1:115742952-115769545 GCF_004010195.1 Chiloscyllium plagiosum | reverse complement strand
AACTTGAAAGAGTTCAGAAAAGATTTACAAGGATGTTGCCAGGGTTGGAGGATTTGAGCTATAGGGAGAGGCTGAACAGGCTGGGTCTGTTTTCTCTGGAGCATCGAAGGCTGAGGGATGACCTTATAGAGGTTTACAAAATTGAGGGGCATGGATAGGATAAATAGACAAAGTCTTTTCACTGGGGTCGGGGAGTGCAGAACTAGAGGGCATAGGTTTAGGGTGAGAGGGGAAAGATATAAAAGAGACCTAAGGGGCAACCGTTTCACACAGAGGGTAGTACGTGTATGGAATGAGCTGCCAGAGGATGTGGTGGAGGCTGATACAATTGCAACATTAAAGAGGCATTTGGATGGGTATATGAATAGGAAACACATTGAAATAGACCCCATCTACAGATCAATACCAGAAGTCGAACACCCACCACAACAGACAGAATTGTGTAAATTTGGACAGATCATAATGATAGCACTTCATCCAGAGGCTACACAGCACTGAAGATTTCAGCCAGGAAGAAGATGAAACGTTTGCAAGAAAATCAACCAGCTACAGCTATTCACTAAAACTTTAAACTGATTGTCCAGAGAGATTGAACATAACCGGTCTGCACTGATGGTTGGATGTAACAAACCATGCATGCTATTTAGTGTCGGGAAGTTGTCTCTTTTTTTTTTGACCAATATTTATCAATTAGTCAAAAACTAAAAACTAAATATCTATTTATTTACTTAATTGCTTTTATGGGATCTTGCTATGTGAAAATTTACTGAGATTTTTTGCTAAATCACGTGCTTACAGAACAAGAGTATTTGATTGGCTGTAAAGGGCTTTGGAGTATCCTGTTATCAAAAATGCAATTTAAATCTTTTATTGAATTGAATTCCTATCATCAAATCAGGAAGGGTGAAGTTAATCCCCTCTTCACCCCACTCCACTGCTGAGTTGATTACAACCAAATTTGAATTTAAAAGTGAGGTGATTATTGTCAATTTAATAAATAATGCTTTACTGTGTGTACTGTAACTTGGTATAGAGAGACCCCTCTCCTTATATAGTCTTTAAAGCATGTTTCAAGGTTTGGACAAATCTCTTGTTAGTTGCAGGGTGATCACAGAGTCAATTTCACAAGTCTGACACTCATTTTCCAGGTACTTGTACTTCAGACTCTAGACCACTGTCACTCATGACTTGTTTGGGATTCCCAAGCCTGGCAAATATTTCATCCAGTTGGTTTATTGTTGCTTCCGCTGATACAACTTCATGTCCACTACTTTGGGCCACTTGGAGTGAGCGTCCATTAGTAGCATCTGTGCCTTTACCGGTCCTGCAAAATCAATGTGAATTTGTTGCCATGGTATTTGAGGCCGTTTCCATGGTGAAGGGGCAATAACCATAGCACCTTTCTTACTACTACATGGGATTATCCATCCATCCATCCCACTTTCTCCTCAGTCTGGAAGTCTACATTCATCCATCAAAGATATCCTTGGTGCACCTGTTCCAGCACTTTTCCTCTTAACAGGAAAAGAATTAACAATTCTCATTCTCACATTAAATATCCATCAGTATAGTCAACTCCCTACAATTGGGCAGGTAAGGGATAATTCTGGGTAGTTTCCATGACTGATCGTCCCTCTTAGGACTGAGTCCACCACTCGGCTCTAAACCAGATTGTTCCAAGTAGTGTTCCGCACCTGATTGCCCAAAACCAGCACCTTGTCATCCTGGGATAAGTACATACTTTTTAGGTTCCAGTCTTTTATTCCCCAATAATGGCACCCTTGACATCTGCAATGCTGTGCTTCTCTGCCTGTTGGTATTTGAGTTCAAGTGAGTAGGCTGACAGAGCCAGTGCCTATCTGTTCAGATATGCTGCTGGCATTGACAGTATCCCTGTGTACATGCCAAAATAGAGGTTAGAGGTCTGTGGTCCGCCAGTAGCATGAAGTGCCAGCTATAAAGGAAATGGATGAAATTCTTAACATTGAGCATGATGCTCAATCCTTCTTTTTCAACTTGAGCATGATTCTTCTCTGTTTCATTTGTGACATTGATGCAGGCGCAATGGGCCTTTCTCTCCTTTTGGTAAGATGTGTAACAGTACAGCGCTAATGCCATAAGGGGAGGCATCAGACAAACTGTAGTGGCAACTTCGGATTGAAATGCATTAGCACTTCTGACCTTTTTTAAGGATTGCTTCACCTTCCAGTCAGCCACCTCTCATTCCTGGATCTGTTTCCACGGCCACCCTTTTCCCAACCAGGGAATCCTAGTTGCCATATAGCACCCAAGATTGGCATTGTAATTTACCAGATCCAAGAACGATCTTGGTTGACACACATTCCTCACCTAGTGGCCTTTTTGATAGCCTCCATTTTCTTGGGCACCTTGTGGTCCCTTACAATCGATTACTTGGCCCAAGTACTCTATGGAGTCTTCAAAAAACTCCATGTAGGCTGCGCTCCTACAATCTTTTTAGGGTTCCTTCTGAATTTTTCAAATGGTTCTCTTCAGAGGATCCAGTAATAAAAATATTATCCAGATAATACTGGGAACTTGGCAACCCACTTAATATTTGATCCGCAGCCCTCTGGAATAGAGCCAGCTCTGACATGACACTTAAAGGAAGCTCTTGCAGTAGTAAAATCACCTATATGTCGTTATCATCAGTGGTGGCTGAGTCTCCTTTGTGACGCCCGTCTGCAGGTAGGTCTGCAACAGATCCCTTTTTGAAAATTTCTTTCCACCCCCAGTCCACTGAATAGATGTTCTCTGAGCAGTAGGGGGTATTGATCCGCATTCAGGATGGGGTTGACTGTGATCCTAAAGTCACCACAGTACTCACTATGCCACGTTATTAAGACTGGAACAATGAGAGTAGCCCATTTACCTGTGGTTACTGGTGCCAACGCTTCCAGATTCACCAGGTGTTCAAATTCCACTGCCACTTTAGGCTGGATCGCGAACATTCTCAGATGTGCCTTCATACTCCTCCGCTGAGCCTCTGGCTTCATCTGCAATTTAATTTTCACTCCTTTTATTTCTCCCAGTATACATTTGAAGGCATATTTGTATTTATCAGGAGCATCCAAATAATCCAGGGTATTTGCCTTTTGCTACATAAAGTGGCAATTTTGCTTACTGATCCCGTAACTGTACTTTTACCAGCACATAGCTGTTCAGTGACACCACTTATTCTCTGCATGTCTGCAGTATAATCCTCGGAGAACGTACGGACTGCAGATGCTAGAGAGTCAGAATCAAAATGTGGTGCTGGAAAAGCACAACAGGTACGTTTCTAAGGTGGGGTAGGTCCTTTTTTTTTAAAAAGAAAAGGAGGAACACCTATGCAAAGTCTTTGCCAATAATGGGTATCCTATCAGCTCCATCTGCCAATGATGGTGGGGGGGGGGAATTTGGTGATAGGTGGGAAGGAAGATGGACAGGTGGGACAGTTCAAGAGGGCAATGCCAAGTTGCAGGGTTGGATCTGGGATAAGGTAGGAAGACAGGAGATGAGGAAACTGGTGACATCGACGTTGATGTCGTGTGGTTGGAGGGTCTCTAGGGGGAAGATGAGGCGTTCTTTGTCCAGGCATTGGGTAGCTAGAATTTGACTGTGAAGGTGGCCCAGGACTTGCATGTCCTTGGCGGAGGAGTTGAAGTGGTCGGCCACAGGGTGGTGGGGTTGTTTGGTGCGTGCATCCCAGAGATGGTCCCTAAAACTTTCTTGAAGTTGGCATCCTGTGTCCCCAATGTGGAGGAGACCACATCAAGAACAACGGACAGAGTAGTTGAGGTGTTTGGATGGGCAGGAACATCTCTGCTGGATGTGAAAGGATCCTTTGGGGTTTTGGATGGAGGTGAGGGGGGAGATCTGTGCACAGGTTTTACACCTCTTGCGTTGGCAAGGGAAGGTGTCAGGAGTGGAGGGTGGGTTGATAGGGGTGCGATGACCTAACAAGGAAGTTGTGGAGGGAATTGTCTCTGCGGAATGCTAGTCGGTATGGGGAGGGAAATGTATCTGTGACGGTGGGGTCTGACTATAGAAATGGCAAAGGATGATGCGTTGTATCTGGAGATTGGTGGGGTGGAAGGTGAGGACTGGGGGTGTTCTGTCCTTGTTGCGGTTGGAGGGAAGGGGTTCAAGGGCGGAGGTGGGGAAAGTGGAAGAGATGCGCTGGAGGACATTGTTGAGCACCTGGTAGGGGGAATTGCGGTCCTTGAAGTAGGAGGTCATCTGGGATGCTCTGGAGTGGAATTGCACCCACGGAGGAGGTTGAACAGTTCATCAACTTCACAAACCCTCTATCCCTTACTCACTAATCCCCCATTTCCGCCATATCTGTTCCGAGGAGGAGCAAATTCACTCCAGAACATCCCAGATGGCGTCCTATTTCAAGGGCCGCATTTCCCCTCTCACATGCTCAACAATGCCCTCCAGTGCATCTCCTCCACTTTCCGCAACTGAGCCCTTGAACCCCTCCGCTCCAACTGCAACAAGGATAGAACCCCCTGGTCCTCACCTTCCACCAGTCTTCGGATACAGAACATCATCTTCCGCCATTTCTGTCACCTGCAGTAAGACCCCACCACCAGAGATATATTTTCCTCAGCATTCGGCAGAGATCATTCCTTCCGCTACTCCCTCGTTAGGTTCATGCCCTCACCCTCCACTCCTGGCACCTTCTCTTGCCACTGCAAGAGGTGTAAAACCTGCACCCACATCTCTCCCCTCCCCTCCATCTAAGGCCCCAAAGGATCCTTCCACATCCGGCAGAGATTTCCCTGCACATCCAACATCTCCTCTACGGTGTCCGTTGCTCTTGATATGATCTCTTCTACAGTGGGGAGACAGGACACCAACTCACGAAATGTTTCAGAGAATATTCTCGGACACACGTAACAAACAATATTACCACCCTGTGGTCGACCACTTCAACTCCCCCTCCCACTCCGCCAATGACATGCAAGTCCTGGGCCTATTCCATCACCAAATCCAAGCCACCTGATGCCTGGAGGAAAAATGCCTCATCTTCTTCTGCCTTAGGACCCTCCAACCACACAGCATCAATGTCAATTTCACCAGATCGACCACTTCAACTCCCCCTCCCACTCTGCCAATGACATGCAAGTCCTGGGCCTATTCCATCACCAAATCCAAGCTACCTGATGCCTGGAGGAAAAATGCCTCATCTTCTTCTGCCTTAGGACCCTCCCCCACTTCTATTTATCTCTCAGCCCCCTTCTGCACTCCTGATGAAGCGCTTATGCCTAAAACATTGATTCTCCTACTCCTCAGATGCTGCCTGACCTGTTGTGCTTTTCCAGCGCCACACATTTCAACTGTGCCCTCAACTTCTGATACTCTGATTCAGGAATCAGGGACACCGCTGCCTCCTTATCCCTTCCATTTTTACTGTCTTCCCCTCCACTTTGTGAAGAATCCCACAAACTATCCGTTTCACCCCAATACATTTAACTGAGACTTTACTGACTCTAGGCTTTCTTCTTCCACAGATTCAGCTGACTTCCTGTGTATCCCCTGTCTGGTGGCATGTACCTTATGTCTTGTCCGCAGGGCTGTTTCTCTCTGACTCTCCTTTTCTTAGGTTGTACGCAGCAATTTCAGGCAGTACAACCTACTTACTTAACAGCTGCAGCACTGGAATTCTCGAGTCCAACACGTTGACTCCTTATGGCCACTTAGCCATATCGGCGGCATTCTGTGGTTGGTACACACTCTGCTGCGTTTCCACTGCTTGATGCACCCAGACATCATCACTGGCAGCCAACTCCATCAAGGTAACAATTTCAAAAACTGCCTTGAAATCCTGGTATCTCCTTGTTAGTAGCTTCTGATGTGTTGGAGGCCACAAACTCAATGGTCCCACAACGCATCTTGGAGGAACCCTCTGAACTCACAACATTCTGCTAACCTCTTTAAGGCATAGAAAATGTTCCCTCACTTGAGTGATTGATCTGCTAAGGGCTTGATATACTTTCTATTTTATCTCTAAATTATAGCACCTGTACTTATTAATTTTAATGTTGTTTGGCAAGTTTTAGTTATTCTTCATTGAAATGAACATATATAAATAGTTTGATAAATTGTGGCAAATTTATAATCTCAGATTTCACATGAACAAAATCTGTTAGTTTAGGTTCATTGCATTGATATTGGCATTGAGCTAATTATTGACATTGCCTTGTCAGTTACTCAAGTTAATCTGTATAGTACAGTAAATTTCTGGAATGGGACGATTAGTTCTTCTGTGTATTGTTCATCTTGTTTTTGATATTTACTAAACTAGCTTTTTAACTTGGTGATTAATAGTTTTACCCACACCAATAAACTTGAGGTAGCTTAATTGCTTGATTTATAAATCGATTCAGTCAGCAAGCACTTTAGGTGATAATCTGTGTTTTGTGGAAAAAAGAAGCTATATTTCTTGTCAGAAATGTCTGAGTAATATCTTAAGCAGTGCCTGTGCTCTTTTTCCTCCTTTTTTTTCCTATTAAAATGCATGATTAATATGTTCATCAAAATCAAACAATAGTTTGTTTAAATTTGTCGTGCATAACTTGTTTTGAATGTTCTATTTCAGATTTAAATATCATTTGAAATGAGTTTTCTTTTTAAAGCTTGAATCTTTTATGCAACATGTTTTGCTCCTATTTAAACTGTTATGAATAATTACTTTCAAATTGCATTTGCTGAGTTTGCAAGATAACTTTTTAAGTCAGTCATACAGCAGGAAACAGACCCTTCAATCCAATTGTCCATGCCAATCAGGTTTCCTAAACTGAAGTAATCCCATTTGCCTGCATTTCACCCATACCCCTATAAAGCTTTCCTATCCATGTGTCTGTTCAAATGCCCTTTAATGTTGCTGTAATTGTACTTGCCTCTACCACTTCCACTGGCAGCTCATTTCATATACGTACTACCCTCACTGTGAAAAGGTTGCCTCTCAGATCCCTGTTAAATCTTCCCCCTCTCACCTTAAACCTATACCCACTAGTTTTGGACTATCCTAATCTGGGGAAAAGACTGGCTATTCACTTTATCTGTGCCCCTCATGATTTTATAAACCTCTAAAAGGTTAGCCTTCAGCCTTCTACGCTCCAGAGGAAAAACGTCTTAGCCTATCCACTCAGACATTCTACTCTCCATAACAACCTTGCATATCTTCTGCACCCTTTCAAGCTTCACATTCTTCCTTTAGGTGGGTTACTGGAATTGATCAAGATCCCATTGTACTCTTAGATAATCTTCTTCACTGACCACTATACCAATAATTTTGGTGTCATCTGCAAACTGACTAACCATGCTTTCTATACTCTCGTCCAAATCGTTTATATAAATGATGAACAACAGCGGAGACAGCATCGATCCTTGCATCACACTACTGGCCATAGGCCTCCAGTCTGAACAACAACACTCTGTTTCTTACTGTCAAGTTAATTTTGTATACAATAGGTTTGCTCTCCCTGGATCCCATGTGATCTAACCTAACTAATTAGTCAACCATACGGAAAGTTATTGAAGGCCTTGGTAAAGTCCATGTAGACAATGTCTAACACACTGCTTTCATCTGTCTTCTCAGTAACCTCTTCAACAAATTCAACCATTTGTGAGACAAGATTTCCAATGCAGAAAGCCATGTTGACTATCCCTAATTAGTCCTCGCCTTTTCAAATACATGTAGATCCTGTGTCTCAGAAATTCCTCCAACAACATATCCACCACTGATTTTAGACTCACTAGTTTGTAAGTTCCCTGGCTTTTTCTTTAAGTCTTTCCTAAATAATGGTCCACCAATGGCCATTCTCCAGTCTTCTGGCACCTTACCCATAGCTGTCAATGATACAAATATCTCTACTATTTATGTCCTAATTTCCCAAAAATTTCCTGGGATACACTTGATCAAGTCCCAGGAATTGATCTACCTTTATGCTTTTTAAAACCTCCAGTGCCACCTCTTTAGTAATGTGACTTTTTCAAGACATCACTACTCATTTCTCCCAAGTTCCCTAGATTTCATTTCTTTCCCCACAGTAAAAACTGATGTGAAGTATTCATTTAGGAGCTCATGCATCTACTGTGATTCCATATCTAGATTAATAATTGCTTAATAAATGAGACAAATGACTAGCATTCTGCCCTCAGTTCACATGTTGCCACTATATCATGGCAATCAGTTTTCATCTGAATTAAATACCTGAGATTTCCCAGCCTAAAACGGTTTGGAGAAACACTGACTTAAATTGGCCTCAGCCACCCGATAACGATGAGCCAAACTCATAAAACTAATGTGAGATAAACAAAGATAATCTGAGCAAAATTAACATTTTATCAAAAGGCACTGAACCTCTCTCAGTCGTGAAGAAACTTTTGTCCTCTGTTTTTGATTTACAACTTTTTGGATGTTTCATAATTCAGATTAAAGTCACTATTGAGATTTTCTACCTTCAAAACAATGATGAGGGAATACACATGTGAATAGTATTTTGGGAAAATGGCTTTTGGGCAGAGGATAAGAAAAGAAAATGGATTTGTATCTCTGTTTTCCAGTGTCACATTTTTAATATATTGTTCTGTGTTAGTAGCTAATAAAATTGCTGTTCTTCTATTTAACATAGCTTTTTCATTTTGAACCAATTGACTACAAATTTAACTATATTTTGATAGTATCGTGTGTTTGGAAGTCTAAAATCTTTGCAATTGAGGATGTTAAAAAAGAGGGAAGCTAATTCACTCACCTGGTCATAACGTTTCAAGAAACATCAAAGTAACTAACCAATAATGCATATTTTAATGCCTTTTTAATATAGATTTGTCCCTGCTGAGATTTATTAGTGCTGAGTTGACAAGGGGGTATCTTTTGGAACACAATGAAGCCAAATACAAAGAGAGGAGGGAGAAAGTGTACACATGTTTGCGAATTCCTCGGGAACTGGAAAAGGTAATATTCCTTTATGTTTGTAGGTTGTTGACTAAAATTTAACATTTTTATTATTAATGATCTCACCTATATCATTGGTTTTAATATTTTTGCGATTAGCTTTTACATTATTCTGAATCTTCAGTCTTTTCTCTGTAAAATTCATGATAAATGATTAGAGGTAAGTGCATTTTATTTTCTTCTTTGCTTTTAGAGAATACTTCAAAGTGGTTACTACGTAATTTACTTAACCTTCATGACATTATACTATTGTGTGTCATGAACTCCCTAATACTTGGTGTCGAAAGCAAGTAATGTCAGGCAAAATGAAATGCGTGTCACAGGTATCACTAGATCTTTGTGCACAGCTTTGTTGAGGTCAGTAATTAGTGCTGACACTTCATTAACTGCAAACTCACAACAATATATTGAAGTGAATGCTTGGGTTACACTCTTCTGGAAATTGCTCAGAGTGTCCAACATTAGTGAATGCCCATATTTAGTTTCTGGTGATCGTTATTTCTCTTGGCAGTGAAGTAGAACTGCCCCTGATGATGACAACAACTCCAACCCCAGCCCTCTCCACCACCACTTTAAACTTGCTAGATTCACTGATGGCTCATAATCTTATCATTTATCATGCATTTTCCCTGCAGTGTTTTCAAAGTTATTTCTAAAGTAAGTTAATTCCATCAATTATTTTGCATAAATTGTTTAATTTCCAAATTTCCAATGAATAAATAAACTGAAAAACAATGGATTTCAGTGACATAGTTTACAGTCACATATTGACTGACCTTTGTTTTAATATTTTGTTTGCAAGTATCAAACTCTTCCAAAAGCATATGTTAAACTTAAAAAGCCCAAATCTTTTTGAAAGCAGACTGCACAATCAGCAATTGAAGTATATTTATTTTCCTAGGATGCATCAATATCACTCTCTCTGATGGAATCACTTTCTTTAGCATTCAGCTTTTGTTGCTGAAGCTTGACACCACCTTTACAATCATTCATTTCCTCCACCATCGATGCCCAATAGCAGCAGTGTGTATTGCTGAGGTGTTCTGCAAAGTGGTCACACAATCTGCATTTTGTCTTGCCAATGTAAGGGACACTGTCTTGTGAGCAATGAATACAGTAGACCAAGTTTAAATAAGTACAAGTAAAATGTTGCTTCACGTAGTAAGTGCTGGGGTCTTGGATCGTGAGGAAGGAGGTGGTGATGGTGCACATGTTAGATCTTATGCAATTGCTTGGGAAGATGCCATGGGTGAATGTGGAAGTATTAGGAGGAGACTAGGATGCCATGAAGGGAACAGTAACTGAAGAATGCTGGCAATGAGAGAAGGAGAAGATGTCGGACCAAATTACTGCAGATGCTGGAATCTGTACTGAAAACAAAAAGCTGGAAATCACAGTGGGTCAGGCAGCATCCATGGAGAGAGAGAGCAAGCTAGTGATTTGAGACTAGATGACACTTCATCAGAGCACATCAGAAGATGTGTTTAAGGTAGTATCCTGCTGGAGGTGGTGGAAATGGTAGAAGAGAATCCTTTGTGGAAACCTTTTGGGGTGGAAAGTTGGGGCTAATAGTTCTGGGAGGGAGGAGAAGGGGTGATGGCAGAAGTGCGAGAGATGGATTGAACATGGAGGGATCTCATTGAAAGATAAAAGATCCTTTGGGACTGAGAACGTGTTTTCTCCGGTAGAGAAATCTCAAACATAGAGAACTGGTGGCTGACAGGTGGGGGAACAGTCAAAGCAATAGGGTCTCCCGTTTAAAACAGAAATGTGCTTTTTCTCCTCCCTTCTGGTCATTAGTTTCTGTAATCCTCTTTCCTGAAGACCAATCAAGTTTGAGCCATTGAATGCATTGATGGCTGAACTATTACACACTCTTGACCTACAAGGAAGCCAAAGGTTTCTGAGGGAAAAGGCAAAAGTGGAATTGAAGGCCAATCAAATCAACTGTGATCTCATTAAATGACAGAGTTGATGCAAAGGGCTGAATGACCTATTCCTGTTCCTAATCCCTCTGTTCTTGTGAGTCAGTTCAATCCATTGAGTCTGCATTGACTCTTTAAAGGAACAGAGCAGTTATTTTGGACACCTCCATTTCTTCAAATGTTCTTTTTTGATGATTAGTGTTAAAACTATGGTCACCCACTATGAGGCAAAACATTCCAAATCCTAACAAATTGTTGTACAGCAAGGTTACGATGCATGTTATCTGTGCTTGTTATATCTGTGTAATAGCCAGAGAATCACTTGTAGTGAATTCTGTTCATGTTCCTGCAGACATGCTTCTACTGTTCTGTAAGAATCTATCCCTGACCCTCTTCTATATGTCATGCCTCTGACATAATTCAAAATGAAGACAGTTTCCACATGTATGCTCACGACATCCTGCTTTATCTTACTAATATCTATCAATCAGGAATACTGCAGCGAATAACTAACCTTCTGATGTTCGAAGCCTGTCCACTGCCTACGAGGCATAAGTCAGGAGTGTAATGGAATACTCCCCACTTGCCTGGTTGGGGTACAGCTCCAATAACATCAAGAAATTTGACACCATCCAGGACAAAGCAGCTTGCTTGATTGGCGCCACATCTACAAACATAAACTCCCTCCACCATCGATGCTCAGTAGCAGCAATATGTACTACCTACAAGATGCACTGCAAAAATTCACCAAAGATGAATTTTTGCACTTTACAAATCAACCACTTCCATCTAGAAGGACAAGTGCATCATATATGTGAACACCACCACCACCTGCAAGGTTCCTCCCCCCCCCAGGCACTCACTGACTTAGAAATATATTGCCATTCCTCCACTCTTGCTGGGTCAAAATCCTGGAATTGCCTTTCTAAGAGCATTGTGGGCCTGCAGCGGTTTAAGCGGACAGCTCATCATCAAAACTCCCATTTCCTTTTCCCTTTCTAATTATTCCAGAATGTCCTCTACCCAAGGATATTAAGAGCTCACCCTCCCTTGCCCAGGATTTCAATGACAACGATTACTCATATTCCCATTTTGCTGTTTGCTCCTGAGGCTTGCAGCTTTATGATTTGTGTGTTATGTGTGTGCAAGCCATAGCTAGCTTGGATTTCCTTTATATCTATTCCACATACTTCTGTATTATGTCTGATTCTAAATATATTTGTCTGTGAGCCTTGTTGTTACTTCTCAATGATATATCATGGTATCCAAATTAGACTACAGTATTGAATTCTGCCTTCCTATCTAGACTGCTTTTCACCCATATTGAAGTTTGCCTTACCATGTGGTCAGCACATATTCTTAATTTGCAACTACGATCATTTTAAGTTGGTATTTTCTAGTCAGAAAATCTTACTTTTATTCTTTCCATGTCCAATTAATTGCAGTTTGTTGGATTTACTGTTGTTCCTAAGCTTAAGGAACTCAAAATCTTGTGCTCACTCGCAGACTAAACTCCCACTCGTTAAGTTCCAGTTTGTACACTTACTTCATAGATGTACCCAAATCTGTTTTACCAAGCTTTGTACACAGTTCTGGAAGTAGCCAGTCTTTGTGTTAGAGTTAGGTGTTACACTTAAGGTCCTATAAGACTGCTCCCAAACGTTTTTCCTGTTTTGAGACACAGGAGTGGGCAAAGGAGTATGGGAAAGCAGTACAGAGAACGAGAAAGGAGGACATTATATGAAAGAGAGAAGACTAGACATATGGGAGAGAAGAAATCAGTGACCGAGAGAAAATAATTCCACATATGCAGATCAGGGCAGTTATTGAAATTGGTTATTTGTGTCTTGATCTGATATTGATGGTATGCTTCAAAATATAAAGGCCAAGGTCTTCCAATGGAATTAAAAGCAAACTTTCACACCCTTATCACAGAGGAAGTCATGATGCATGAACACTCATAGTAATTGCCCATGCATTTCAATCTTTCAATTAGCAGAGGAATATAATTCCAACTATGTTTTCAATGCCTTCACCATTGACTCCCGTCATTGGCAGCTTGAATTAAAACTGTGAACTTGCCCAGAAATGGACTTTAGTATACTCACACTATTAGTCCAAGGCTTAGAACCTGGACTGAAATAGTCTAACTGCAGAAGCTGTATCAAAGGCCACAACATGTACTTACAAATAAACCTGTTCAGTAGTTAAGACTATTGATGCTGTAAATCTCTTCCATGTCTAGTCGCCTTTATCAATTGTGATATGGCTCTGATGGGTGTGCAATAGTTATTCAGCCATATTCCACAAGCTATACCAATAATGCACATTTTATTGAATCACAAATGGTCAATTTGTCTCTGTGCGCTACTATCCAGAACTTAAAAAGAAAGTTCACCAGGCTTCTTTTATGAACTCAAGCATTATTCATTTATTATAAGCAAGATTTGTTCTTTAATCAAGTAGCAAAAATAATCAGCAATTAAGTTGCTATTCAGAATTAAACTATATGTCCTTAATTCCAAACACAGATAAGACAACACAGCTCTGCAAAGCCAGTTTGTGTTTGTGGAAAATAAATGACAAAACAGGAACAATATCCCTGTAGTGTTAGAAGTATGAATGGAGGTTAAGTTCTCACAGTTTCATTGATTTCTTGTTCATGAGATCAAATTCCTGAACATTGCAGAATGATGGAAGATCTTCACACCAGATTTCAGATTCAGATGGGGATAAAGTTGGGAACCCTATTATTTGAAACCTCAAGGTCTCATGAGTACTTCACTGAATGATCTTTCCACTGCCTTTAAATTGTTTTTCACTGACCGAGAGAGGCAGATAGTGTTTTGCTTTTCCTCGCAAACTTCTCCAAAATCCATATTCAGGTCTGTGGAAATGCAGCAACTTTAGTCCGTAATCTGTTGTGCATTACCTGCTAGTAAATAGCAGGTAATGCACAGTTTTCCTTGACCTTTTGATATTTTATTTCCAATAAACTGTCTTCAGGACAAAAAAGTCTAACCTGTTCCATATTCCAGTTTCTCAGTCTCATTGTCCAAAGCCCCACCCACCCAGCCACAGCCTCTGTTGTCTGGAAAATCTTGACCAGAATAAAATGATTTTTCTTCAAAATGGTACGTATCTGATCCCCCTTCTTATGAACAGATCAGTGAAGAGTTTTAACTCGCCAATGTATGATGAATGGAATTATATACTTCAGAAGGATGCCTTATAAGAAGTCATTCTGGTGTCTTTGATTTGAATAGAACAATCTGATTTGTTTGCAATGTGCGTTGAAAACGCTCATGGAATGTACTATCCAATAGAGGGAGCAAATGTCTTTTGAATCAAATGTTAAGACAAGCCACTGGCCTTGATTTTTGCGGCTGATATAACAGCTCGAATAACAGTAGTCACTTACCAACTGTGTGGAAATTTGGACAGCAGCTTCTGGCAATCTGTCACTTGGCTAATCATGTAAATTAGGAAGTTGCTGTCAAAGACCCTCCTCTTCTCTTCCCCCCCCCAAAGATGTGCATTGTAATTTTTTAAAAAAACTGCTTTTCTGATCAGCCTGTTTAGAGATGTTTTTACACATCTCTGGAGCAGGTGGGTATTTGAACTGGGCATCTCACTGTAGGGATAGGGACACTGCCAATGCACCATGACAGTATCTTGCTGTATGATTCGCTATTCTAATGTATTTTAACCCTTGGAACTATTAAGATCACTTTCTTTTTGGTCTCTTTTCTCTCCTCTTAATTCAGTCATTTATTTACTCTCATGGTTACTTGCCCTGACCCAGGTGCTCTGTAAATGTTGCTGCATGGTTTGGATGGTTGACTGTCAGTGAAATGTTCCATTGGTCTAAAATGAAAATCAGTGGAGGAGGTATTATGGAGCATATCTAAAATACCACTATTGGGTTACACTATTTGAAAATACAGTGTTCTTTTTCCTCAGCATACTAATCCCAGTCACTTTTACATCTTCTAATAAATGCATGTTAATAACTTTCCAATCTGGCTTTGTGATTTTTACACAGTTGTTAATCACAAAACTTTTCAGCATACTTGAAATGAGTGGTGTTTTTGTGTAAATCCGCAATTGGGTGTTATGGAAAATTCAAGTCTCAACTGATGGTAAATTTCAAGAAACAGATTTAATTTTAGAAGTTGTTCTATAATCTTCCTTGCATACAGACACAATCTTGAAGCAAGGAATTGGAATGCTACTTAAATGAAGTAATTCAGCTAAATGGAGATAGTTCTCACCTTGGCTACAAGTGGGTGATTTTTTTTTTTCTGGACTTCTCCCTCCTGTTATAAGTTTGAAGTCAATTATCTCTGATACAGCAGTGGAATAGGAAAAGCTTTATGGAAAATTTACCTTGAGAACATTCTTGTTCTTCCTATTTACAGTTAAATCTGAAGCATATCTGACTAAAATATATCTATGTTACATAAGATGTGAACACACAAAAGGCCTAAAGGACATGAAGCAGGGATTCTTTATGCCACCCAGAGTCAGAGATGTACAGCACGGAAACAGACCCTTTGGTCCAACTCGTCCATGCCGACTCGATATCCCAACCTTACCTGGTCCCATCTGCCAGCACCCGGCCCATATCTCTCCAAGCCCTTTGAGCTGAATGGAAGTGTATTTCCGTCAGCCTGCAATCAGTGTTTTCCTTCTTGACACTTCTGTCACACACATGTCTTGCTGTCTCAAATGCCTGGCATTGCAACTACCACTTGTTGAACTAGCCATCTCTGTCAGAAGGTATTGTGAGCCCAAGGAAAGTCCACTGGAAAGATTGGATCTTGTCCAAAGAAGAAAGAATGTAAAGAATAGCCTATGGATGGGTGCGTGATGCTGTTATAAGCATAAACCCACTCTGGAAGTTACCCATGATGCTTTCTTTTCCTCTCAAAAGAGAAGGTGTGTATACACTTATGCAGAATGCAGTTGAATAGTTCACATTGTTCATTAACCTTTGGCAATGGTTATAGTGGTTCTTGGCAATGCCACAGATCTTGAAGTTCCTGGATGATCTTGCTCTTCAAGTACAGCTCCTGATCACTGAGAATCTGACATGGAACACTGAAGTAGACAAATCAATCGTGGCTAAAACTTGAGACCTTTTGGTGATGGGTGGGAATGACTGTGTGAACTTGGTGAAGGCAGGAAGAATGAGATGAATGGGAGGTGTGGAGCTGGAGGGAAGGTAACTAGGAATGTGATAGGTGGGTGAAGCTGGGGGTGATGCTGATAGGTCGGAGTGGAGGGTGGAGCAGATATGTGAGAAGGAAGATGGACAGTAGGACAGTTCCAGAGGGTGGTGCCAAGTTGGAGGATTGGATCTGGGATAAGGTGGAGGGAGGGGAGATGCGGAAAATGGTGAAATTGACATTGATTCTGTGTGGTTGGAAGATCCCAAGACGCAAGATGAGGTATTCTTCCTCCAGTCGTCAGGTGGCTAGGATTTGGCGATGGAGGAGACCCAGGTCTTGCATGTCCTTGGTGGAGTGGGAGTGGGAGTTGAAGCGATAAAGGGCATTGATGAGGCCACACCTAGAATAATGTATGCAGTTTTGGCCTCCTTTTCTGAGGAAGGATGTTGTTGCTATAGAGTGTAGCAAAGGTTTGCAAAGTTGATTCCTGATGACGGGACTGACATACGAGGTGTGATTCCATAGGTTAGGACTGTTCACTGGAGTTCACTTTGAATAAGGGGTTCTCATTCAAACCTATAAAATTCTTACAGGACCACATGTGTTAGATGCAGGAAGAATGTTTCTGATGGGAGAATCTAGAACCAGGGTAAATCTTTTAGGACGGAGAGGAAAATGTTTTTCACCCAGAGAGTGGTGAGCCTGTGGAATTCATGGGAACAGAATGTGATTGAGGCAATTCTATTTTTCAAGAAGAAATTACATACAGCTCTTGTAGCTAAAGGAATCAAGGGGTATGGGGAGCATGGGATTAGTGTGTTGAGTTCTGTGATCAGCCATAATCATATTGGATGGTGGCGCAGAGTCGAGGGATATCTTCTATGTTCTATATTTCTAAACTTCTGGGAAATAGCTCACCTCAAAGTTAGAAGTTCAAATTTCATACTAGAGTAATTCTCCATATTCGTCTTGTTTGCCTTGAGCCTCTGACATAGGCAATATCCATTCTTTTCTGTCCTTCACCCTGTGACTGCAGTTGTTCTTGTCAAGGAAACTGGCGAGTCTGTTTCCAAACTAAAGCTTAGAGGGAAATCTGTGTAGCCAAGCGCAGATTGATGAGACCTCTTTAGGGTACAAAATGAATCTTCACATGCAAGTGTTCAACTACCAATGGTAGTCTATGAAGTATTGTATATCCTTTCCGAACCATTCCTGTAGCATTCTCTGATTTCCTCAGCAAACTGCAGAGTGAGGCAGCCAACTGTGTATAGTGTCATGCAGATCTTCCATAGTAACCCACTAGACTAAGGGACCCATGTCGATCCCTCCCTGTCCAGGGCCTGACCATCACTCTGTTGCTCAGATTCTGCATCTTTGGGAATAATGTTTTTTTGTCTAGAAAACATGGCACTTCTCTGCTTTGACTTTCGAGTTAAATTGCATCAAATAGGCTAAAACAATGTTGAGTCTTGCAACGGTCCCCTCAACTGTCAAGCCAAAGATTAATATGTTGTCTGGATACACAAAGAGGGAAGAGAAATTAACATTGCTAGAAAAAAATTATCTCTGACACATATGATGATGGTGGGGCCATTTCGAATCTCAAGTGGCAGTCTTGTATACTTATAAAGTACCCAACTGCCTGTTTGAAATTTCGTCTTTTCAACATCTTGTTCAGCAATGGATAGCTGTGTGCCAAATTGACACTGCAGGAATACTTTGCACTTTTTGAGAGCTTGTAATGTTTCATCAGCTCTAGATATCAAATAAGCCTGATGCAGTGGTTGTTGAAGACAGTCTGACTTGCAGTGTCCACCCTGTCACAATTTCAATGCTTATTCTGGTTCTCTGCCTGCTGTGAATCTTTTCCCCTTCCTCTTCAGCCCGAGCTCTCCATCCCCATCCGTCCTCTCAATAGTCACCTTCCTGATGATATTTTCGTCTGTGGTCTTCTCAGTCCAATCTTTCCCCATGATCTGGATGATGTGACCCCATGCTTCAAAGAAAATTTGAGTATTGTCACTTCAAAGCTACCTCAACTCCATCTTTATATTCGCATTTCTTGCTGCTTCTGTTGGGCGGTCCTTCATTATCCTGTCCGTGGTTGATTTGTAGGAGGGATCCAGGAGGATGATGTGATCAGGCAACTTCTCCAGCTCCAGGCCATGGAACCAGGTTTTCTCCTTTGCTTGCTTACACTTATAAGATCTCTGTGGTAGCTAGTTGGCTACAGCATGCTCATAAAACCTTAATCAATATCTCAAAGATCTGCCATGGACTTCTTTTGAACATCCGTACTTCCTTCTACTATTTCCCTGTGGGTTTATCCATACATATGTTCCACCACAAATTCCACCTATTCACTTGCATGAGGACCTGGATGCCATAATGAACTGCTTTTTGATTTTATTGTGCATCCTTAATCAGGTCTTCAGTTGTTGTAGAAGCATGCAATCCAGGTCTTTCTCCAAATCTGTCCATTTTTCTGTTCATCTGATCAGGAGGACTGCTTTCCTTTTCCTGTAATGTCAAAACGATGTATGTGGAGAGCCTCTGTCTGGATTTGGACTAAAGATCTTCTTGCAATCTGAATCTAAGAGCGCCTTCAATGTCCCTTACAGATATTGCCAGTTTCAGCTCCTTAACTTTAGCTTGGCAAGGTGCTTTTCAATGTTGTTCATCTTGTTGTCTTGAAACATGCATTGTGAAATTGGCTATGTCAGAAATGTAACATAAGATTTGAACACAGTAAGGATCGAAGATCATGAAACAGGTAGTTACAATCATGAGAGAAATTAAAGTTAAGCAAGGATATATTTATAGTATTTACATTGAATAAAGCCTGAAGTTTACTTTGGGTCCAGGAATCCTTTTGTCTGCCTGGTTCTTCTTCACCATGAGTCGTCCTCTTCCTCCTCTAAAGACACCTTTATTTTATATTTTAGGGAGGGCTTGTTTGACTGCACCAGCTGCCCTGCTTCACCATACCCAACTGTAGGTGGAAGTTCCTGTGTAACTGAGTTTTCTTGCTTGGTGCCCTCCCTTGGTACCTGCTGCTGAAAGTTCTGTCACATCTGATTAAGTTACAGGCCATTCTATTTTAGTTTGGATATTAATATCAGTAGCAATAGATTACCCTTTCAATGCAACATCTGTGTCTCTGCAGATGCCTTAGAGTGAAGTAATACCAAATCTGATAGATCCATGCTACATTATTTGTTAAAAAAAAAGAAATGGCAAGGTTTTGTTATAATGCTTGCCTAGAAGTCAGGTGCAGGTCCAGTATATCAGCCTTTTCTCAATTTTGTCTCTAGAGCAGAAATGTGCTCAACTGTTTCATTCCTACCTCTTACACAAATTGACTGTCGTCTTATGAAGATTTCTAGCTATGCAGCTTCTAAATTCTTTTGCAGTTCTTTTTCCAATTTTGGAATGATTAGAACATTATTTTGACAACTCCCCTTCAGTGTGTGGCTCATTACCGAACAAAGTGCCTCTCAAGATGGAGAGCATATTTTCTCAATTTTGATTCGTGCGCAACAAAATTAATTCCAGAAAAAAGACAGTTTAATCTTTGCAAGTCTCTTGCAAATGCGATTATCCTGTACCCAATCCTGTTTTGGAGGTTAAACTATCATAGTATGTGGAGAATACAATTCTGTCTTGTTTCAATGGATAGTTGCATTTTATGTTTGTATGTGAATCTGATTCACCCTGCTCCTCTCATTCTCCCAAATATCATGCCTGGTTTACTGGAACTGCGTTTTTGTTTTCCTACTGTAAAGACAATGGAAGCCTCAACATTCCCGTACATACTTCTATTGCCTCTGTTGTACCAAAACCGGTACAGAAAGGGACGTGCGCAGTTTGTCCTTTTTTTTTCTGATTATCAATGGAACATATTACATATGTCTATATATATATATTTGAATCTTTAAAATATATGTTCTGGGAGATCCCAGTAAATTTGAGTCTGCAGTGCTCTGCCTAAGTGAGGTGCCCACCTTCACCTCACCTTTTAAATCATTCAGGATAGCTTTTGCCCAGCATACAAAGTCATTTCACATCAAACTTTAACAGTTTGGTGTTATTTTAAAAATGACTGAGGGCAAAAACTCCCGCAACTCGCAACAGGCAGGGACCCCTCCCCCACCCACTCCTGCAGCAGCAGGGACATCCATGGCCGCCTCGGGAGACTTACCAGCAGAGGCGAGCCTGGTCTCCAAAATCGTCAAACTCTAGCAGAGGATCGACACGTCCATCGAGGAGGCCCGGTCCAGGTGGGAGTCCATCTCGATCATGCTTCTGCAGCATGACCAAGAGATCAAAATACTCGAGCAGCACGTCAGAGGGGTGGAGCAACGGGCCGCGGCCTCCGAGATTGCTGCTGTGTCATCCGTGGGTTAGATCCGGGCTCTGGAGCGCCGAGTGCAGACCCTGGAGGAGCACATCGACCTCAAGAATCGGGGTCGTCAGAAAATATTCAGTTGCTGGGCCTTCCCGAACGGGAAGAGGAAGGCCAGCTTGTGGGTTTCTTGGAGCGATGGCCCCTACACTTATTGAAGTTCGAGTCGGAGCTAGGCCGGGTGCGGGTGGAGTGGGCCCACCAGGTTGCTGTACGCGGGCCTGGGTTGGACCAGTGCCCCCGCTCGGTTCTAGTCCGACTTCAATGTTATGAAGAAAAACAAATGCTCAAATGCTCCTAGAGGCCTGCAGAATCCTGGGGAAGGATCCCCAGGCCATGATGTACAAGGGCTCCAGGATAATGCTTTTTCGGGACTTCTATCCAGTCGTGGTCTGCAAGAGGAGGGCATTCGATGAGGTGAAGAAGCATCTGAGAGACTTAAATATTCAATACTCCATGTGATATCCGGCAACGCTGCACTTCAGCTATGGAGGATCCTTATATAACTTTGGATCACCGGAGAAAGTAAAAGAATTCTTGGACTCTCAAATAGACTGCGGAACTTGAACTGTATGGATAATGACTTTATTTTGCACCCCCCCCCCTTTGTTTACCCTTCTTTCTTTCTTCATCTCTCTTTCTCTCACCTTTTATCGGGGGGTGGGGGGGAGCTTGTTCTTTACTCTTTCTTTGGTCTCCTTTTTATAGCTTGTGTGGCTTATTTGATTTGTTGGGGAGGTATTTTTTCTTCTTTTTTCTTCTTCTTATTTAGTTGCCTAATACTTGCTGGGATTGTAATTTAATAACTTTATATATTTCTATTTTGTATTGTTTTTATTAAACATACCTGGGTGTTGGTGTGGAGGGAGGGGTGGGTCACTCACTTTTAACTCCTGTTTTATAAGACACTTGAATTTATTTACTCCATTCTGTAAAGCCTGGGCCGAGGGCAAGGCCCTAGCTAGGAGAGATTATGGTGGGGTTATTGATATAGGTAGTTATGTCCCCTGGGCACAAGGGGGAAAGCCTCCTATCAAATTTGTTTTGTATTATTTTTATTTCGGAGTAGTTCTTAATTGTGTTGATTTAAATGTTTTAAAGAGTTTTTCTATTTGTGAATTTTCTATGGTCTTTATTCAACGTCTTTTGGGTGGGGTTCTTCCTCCTGCGGGGTCTCGGGCCTGTCTGGACAATCATGGCTAGCCATTCGTTTAGGTGGTGCACTTGGAATGTCAAGGGGAGCAATTCGCCAATTAAAAGGAAATAGATATTATCAAGTCTTTAAAAAAGAAAAGGTTGATGTAGCTCTCTTACAAGAGACACATCTACTTGACAAAGAATACTTAAAGCTACAACAGGGTGGGTTTGGTCAGGCTTTCTTTTCATCTTTCAGCTCAAAAAGTGGGGGAGTAGCCATTCTTATTCGGAAGAATCTTCCTTTCCAAATAATAAGCCAGTTAAAAGATGAGTCTGGATAGTACATATTGGTCAAAGCCCTAATACATGGAGAGGAATATGGAATTTTGAATCTTTTTTATCCCCCGGCACACCCTTTTAAATTTGTAACGGAAGCGTTCTCTAAGTTGATGGCTTTCGGGGTCCGCCATACAATTATAGGAGGAGATTTTAACTATTATTGATCTAGTGACGGATAGGTTACTAGGAGCACTATGGGTATATCTCTGAGATCCAGACAACTGGCGAATCTGAACAAGGAGCTAGGATTAGTAGATGTGTGGAGGTGTCTTCATCCCCAGGGTAGAGACTTTACTTTCTACTCTAACCCACACAAGTGCCATACCAGAATTGATATGTTTTTTTGTTCCCTCGACCCTTTTGAATTTGATACTGTCTTGTAAAATAGGTAATATAACTATTTCTGATTATGCCACAGTATATATGGAAGTCAAGACTAGGGATGATGGGATAGGCCCCCGACATTAACGTATGGATCCTTTCTTATTGAAGGGTAGCAAATTTATAAAGTATTTTTCACAGGAATTTAAAACCTTCTGGGAAATTAACTCCGGTACAGCCAGTAACCCTTCGATGATGTGGGAGACCACTAAGGCATATGCGCGAGGCTTGGTCATCTCCTAGTCTGCGACCCGGAAAAGACAAAAGGGAGAGCAACAGCGCCTGCTCGAGGCTCACTTGAAGGCAGCTGAGACAGTGTATGTTGATAGGCCCTTCATTACTAAGCTACAAAGGATCACAGCCATTAGGACAACCTTGAATACTGCATTTACCCAAACAGCAAAGAGGGAAATATTATTCGCAAAGCAGACACTATTTGAATATGGTGACAAGTCTGGCAGATATCTAGCGTACCTTGCCAGAAAGAAAAAGGCTCCCCAGGCCATTACGTCCATTAGAGAAAGTGTTGGTAGCTTGACTTGTGATTGTAACAAGATCAATACAGCCTTTAGAAAGTTCTATTTTGAATTGTAGAAGTTGCAGGAGTGTGAGGATAGAACTGGGAAGATGGAGTCCTTCTTTAAAAATTTAGCCCTTCCGGGTTCAACCTCGGAGCAGGTGTCGATCTTGAATACCCCCTTGACAACTCAGGAAGTACAGGATGCGGTTAGGCAGCTTCAGAGTGGCAAAACGCCTGGGCCAGATGGAATCCAGGTTGAGTTCTATAAAGAACTTATAGGGGAACTGGCTGGGCCACTCATAAATATGTACAATTACTCATATTGTCAGGGCTGCCTCCCACCTTCGTTGAGAGAAGCAAATATTTCTCTCATGCTTAAGAAGGGAAAGGCCACAGAAGATTGCTCTTCATATCGACCCATATCCTTGTTAAATGTGGATTTCAAAATTCTTTCGAAAGTGTTAGCATTAAGACTGAAGAGGGTCTTACCATACATTATAAAAGAGGACCAGATGGGGTTTATAAAGGGTCGCAGGTCAACTAATAATATTAGAAAGGTCTTAAATACGATACAAGCCTGTCAATCGGGAACAATACTGGGTTTAGTTGTCTCCCTAGATGCAGAGAAGGCATTTGATCGGGTAGAATGGCCATATTTTTTTTAATATGCTGGAAAGGTTCAGTGTTGGAGAGGTCTTTACTGAATGGATTTCAGCATTATATAATGATCCCAAAGCAGCGGTGATCGCCATTGGTTTAAGTTCGGATAGCTTTAATGTTGGCAGGGGATGTCGTCAGGGATGTCCTCTTTCACCATTACTATTTATGCCAATGATTGAACCACTGGCAGAAGCTATATGAACTGACCCTAATATAATGGCTGAGGGTTGGATCGGGCAAGCACAAAATTACTCTCTCTGCGAATGATGTCCTCCTTTTCTTAAGTGATCCTCTGACACCCGTGCCCGCTTAATTCAAGTGGTCAATTTATTTGGTAGATTCTCACATTACAAAATCAATTTCATGACATCGGAGGCCATGCCGTCTTGCTAGTGTATCCAATTTATCGGACAGATCTTGCTTTCCCTTTCGGTGGTCACTAGAAGGTTTTCTATACTTAGGTATTTTTATCACTCCAGTATTTGGTCAGCTGTATAAAACCAATTACATACACTTATTAGAGAAAATAAGGCAGGACCTTCAACGCGGGGGAGATCTCCCAATATCCTGGTTAGGCAGAGTAGCCTTCGTTAAGATGGATAGTCTACCTTGTCTTCTATATCCTATGAGAATGCTCCCCTTGATGCTGCCGAGACTGGCGTTGTGTAAGCTCTACGGCTGGCTCGGCTCCTTTATTTGGAATCATAGACAGCCCCTTATCAAATTAGAAAAGCTGCAGCTCCCACAAGCAAGGGTTGGGCTGGACTTTCCAGACTTCAGGAGGTACCAATTGAGTTCCTTATTATCTTATGTCGCTGACTGGGTCTCTTGTGACCCACAATCAATCTGGTTAGATATTGAGACCTCCCAAGCAAAATGTCCCCTCATCAATCTATTATTTATGGACAAGATGAGAGTTATTATGGACTATTGTAAAAACCCTCTTGTACCAAATACAATTAAAGCCTGGAGGACAATGCGACAAGATGAGGAAAACCCTGCAAAAATCCTTCCCTTATACCCCTATAGTGAGAGCATCGGGATTTCATCCAGGGCTGACAGATGCTACATTTAAAACTTGGAAGTCCAGAGGTATCTCCTGCTTTGGAGACCTGTTCGATGGGGAGGTTATGATGTCCTTTGAACAGCTGCACGAGAAGTTTGGGCTGCCTAACAGGGACCTGTTTTGGTATTTTCAAATACGAGACTTTATACAAAAGAAGACCACACTGCAGCTTTTCTAATTTGATGGGTGCACTGATGGGTGGCACAGTGGTTAGCACTGCTGCCTCACAGCGCCAGAGACCATGGTTCAGTTCCCGCCTCAGGCGACTGTGTGGAGTTTGCACGTTCTCCCCGTGTCTGCGTGGGTTTCCTCCGGGTGCTCCGGTTTCCTCCCACAATCCAAAAATGTGCAGGTTGGGTGAAATGGCCATGCTAAATTGCCCGTAATGTTAGGTGAAGGGGTAAATGTAGGGGAATTGGTCTGGGTGGGTTACACTTCAGCGGGTCGGTGTGGACTTGTTGGGCCAAAGGGCCTGTTTCCACACTAAGTAATCTAATACTGATAGTCAATCCTTACAAATCAGACAGGGAAAGGAGAGTGCTAGGGCCGATGGGCCGCCCTCGGTCAGTACTCTTTATCATTCACAATACAATAAGGTCTCTAAGGACATGGAACGATTATATAAAACATGAAATCAAGAATTAGGATTGGAATTCTCTTTAGAAATGTGGAAGGACATCTGGGAAAATGCCAGAAAGGTCTCGGTTTGTAACAGAACTCAGGCTACTCAATTAAAGATGCTTCACAGGGCTCGTATGGCACCTGAACGACTCGAAAAATTCAAGGCGGGAGCATCCCCAATGTGTCCTAAATGTAATATAGTAGTTGGCACTCTCACGCATTGTCTATGGACATGCCATAAGATCCGTAGGTATTGGGATAGAGTAGCGAATGCCTTGACAGATCTTTGGTATGGAGACCAGATTGGATCCAATGTCCCTACTTTGGGCTCTTCAGATTTTCCCTCCATGGATGTATCCTCTCCTTTTGTGAGAGGAAAAGTATTTTAGTGAATTGGGTAGCTGAAGGCCCCCCAGAACTTTCAAACTGGCACAGGATAGTCATGGAATATATTCCCCTTGACTTCCTCACAAATATGGTGCACCAAAAAATGGAATTATTTTATAAAACATGGCAGCCCTTTTTGAACTATATCGATACAGATATTTCGGCCATATTGTCCAGGGCTTTTGTTTAGCTGTGGTAATGGTTATGGCTGGTTTAGGGGCCCCAGGGGAAGGAATCCCGTATAAATACGGGTTCCATTATGACTTGATATAAATCTATTTTGCGCATGTATCTAGTTATTTAATTGCTTTGTTGTTTACTGTTAGTAATGTATGATATCCTATTTTATGTTTTGGTTGTTTGTAAAATCGATTAGTAGTTAGTTGGGTTTTTCTTTTTAATTTTCTATTGGTGCTGTTATTATATTGCAAAGTAGAAAACACTTGTTTGTATTATTTTTGTACTTCTGTAAAAAAATCTTTAAAATTTTCTTTTTTCAATAAAAATACCTATTTTAAAAAAAAGTATGTTCTAATGCGTAGAAATTTGTATACTGTTAAGTTTTTTGTGAGAGCCATTTTATGCTTTGATAAATCTTTCTATTTTTTCAGTTAATGTTTTTTGGATTCTTCCTTTGCCTGGATGCCTTTTTGTATCTCTTTACTCTACTGCCATTGCGAGTCCTTCTAGCCCTAATGAGATTTATTACTCTTCCCTGTTGTGGCTTAAGGTAAGCTTTCTGTTGCTATTACTGTAATTATTTGGAAAACCTGTATGTTGTAAATAATTAGGAGAAAGTGAGGACTGCAGATGCTGGGGATCAGAGCTTAAAAATGTGTTGCTAGAAAAGCGCAGCAGGTCAAAGGAGAAGGAGAATCGAAGTGTGTGGAGGTGCAGGTGAATTTCTGATGGATATTGAAGGATCCCTTGGGGCCTTGGAGGGAAGTGAGGGGGGAGGTGTGGGCGCAAGTTTTGCATTTTTTGCGGTTGCAGGGGAAGGTGCCGGGAGT
>NC_057710.1:115634992-115740419 GCF_004010195.1 Chiloscyllium plagiosum | reverse complement strand
CAAAAACCCTGTACACCCATTCACCCTCTCACCCATACACCCAGCTGAACTGAACACCAATAACAAGACTCCTGCAGTGCCTTTGTAGGGTAAGTCTCCAAATAGCACTCACATGCAGCCACACACACAACTTTTTACTGCAACTTTTTGACAGTTTCCACCTTTGCTCTGTAAAGGACAATGTTGGAGAGATTATCTTGGGAAGGGGGGTTTAGGGTACACCCCTGTGTAGACCTCTAGGGAAAGTGTGGGGAGAGAGAGAGAGAGAGAGGGCAGTCAGTCATTTGGAGACCGTGCATGTTTAATCACTGTAAACAAAAGACGCGATCACTGTTGGAAACATATATCTTGAGATCTCCTTCGGATAATCTGATTTTCACATAATTGGTATCCGGATAATCGAAGTTCCTCTGTATGTGAAAAAGGCCATTTAGTTTAAAACTTCTGAGGTTTCAGCAAATATTGCATATCCTCAGTGCAGAAAATGATGATTGAGCATCCTGAATTGCTGCAGTGTGTGGTGAAGATGTTCCCACAATGCTGTTAGGTAAGGAGTTGCAGGTTATGCCCCAGTGATGATGAAGGGACAGTGATGTACATACAAAACAAGAACAGCAACTTGAATTTATGTAGCACCTTTCACATGGTAGAATATTAAAAGGCAGTTCACAGAAAGTTTAGAAAGCAGCACTTGACATAGGACCACATCGAGATCTTGGGTTAGGTGACCAAAATCTGGGCCAGAAAGGGAAGTTTTAAGGATTATCTTAAATTAGAAAAATGAGGTGAGGTTTAGGGATAATTCCAGAGCTTGTGGGCTTGATAAATGAAGACCAGTGATGGAGCAATTAAAATCAGGAATGTTCAGGAAGACAGTAGAAAAGGAATTGAGACAGCTGAGATGCTGGTGGAGGTTACGGAAATAGGGGGGTGTTGTGCGGCTGGAGGAGGTTACAAAGATTGGGAGGGTCGTGAGGCAGATGGGAATTACAGATGTAGCTAAAAAGTTTGAAATCTGGGATCAGGATATAAAATGTTGGTGGTACTCAACCCAGAATCTTGAAGGTCAGTGTGAACGGAGGGGATGGGTAAACACATGGGCCTCAATAGATTGGAAGATTGAACGTGGGAGGCCGAGTGGGAGTGTATTAGGATAGTTAAATCTAAAGGTAACAAATGAATGGATGAAAATATTGGCACCGGATGAGCTGAGACTAGAGCGGAGTCCAGTGGGACATTGGTGAGGCCTCTTCTGGAGTATTGCAACCAGTTCTGGTTACCCAGTTGTAGGAAGGATATTATTAAGCTAGAAAGGGTTCAGAAAAAATGCACCAGAATGTTGCCAGGTATGGAAGGTTTGGGTTATAAAGAAAGTCTGGATAGGCTAAGACTTCTTTCACTGGAGAGTAGGAGATAGAGAGGTAACCTTACAGAGGTTTATAAAATCATGAGGCATACAGATAAGGTTAATAGTAGGTGTCTTTTCCTTAGAATGGTGAACTTCAAGACTATGGGGCATATTTTTAAGGTAGGGTAGTCTGCATGTGGACTGAATTTCCTGAGGAAGTGGTGGATGTGGGCACAGTTACTATGTTTAAAAGGCACTTGAATAAGTACATGAATAAGAAAAGTTTGGAAGGACATGGGCCAAGAGCAGGCAGGTGGGACCTGTTTAGTTTGGGATTATATTCGGCATGGACAGGTTGAACCGAAGAGTTTGTTTCCATGCTGCATGATTCTACGACACCATGACTATAGTCTATTTTGGTCATTTCTCAATGAAAAACACCAATTGGTTGTTTTACAGCAAGTACCTGCTGTTTAGATCATTCATAATTTTGCTTTCGCAACCCCATTTAAGTTGTTAATTATTCATTAGCTCAAGTAGCATTTTCTGACCTAAGTCCAAAACTTGACTTTGAAAGAAAGCAATTGCAGCTAAAACCATTCTTGGAATATTCCTAATTGTTTCACAATAGTCAAGTAATGCTATCTAGACAAATGCACCTGCCAACTTGTGCAAAGCAAGATGCTATGAAAGTAATTGATCTGTCAACCTGGTTTTGGGGAAGTGAGGGAAGAGTGTAAGAAATACTGGACGAAATAGCTCCAGAATTCCCTGTTTGATTATCACTGGATCTTTATTTTAATGTTCACTGTCAAGCTGGGGGCTTGGTTACTTGATTTATTGACATAAAAGTGATTATACTTTCGAAAGAGCCTAGCTGTCCATTGTAGTTTAACTTATAATTGTATTCCCATAACAACCTTATCTAATCAATAACAAAATCAAAGCAGCTGTTTTGTGACATCTAAATACAACGCAAGCTAAACTCAACTATTTCACCAGTTGCAAATAAACCTCTTTGTAGAGAATAGTGATTGGTGTTGGAGAGCTATGAAATCTGTTTTCAGATTTCTTAAAAATGCAGATTTTTTTCCGAAAAATGGATAGATGTGTCAATTATTTCTTTCTAAAAAAAAAAGGGCGAGCTAGCAAAGGACATTTCAAACCGTTGTAGGATTCTGCAGTGTCCTCAGCTATAGCTGAGGTTTAAATAGTGACTTGGCATCAGTCTCCACTCATGGAAATAATCTGCATTATCAATATTGCTAATGCTGAATGTGTAAAATAGATGCAAAAATTTACCTTGCAAGAATTGAAGCTTCTGAAGCTAATTAGATTTCTGGCCATCATCACTTCACCTGCTCTTGTTTTAATGTGGTATTTGGAATATAGGTAACATTAGTCAAGCATTATTTGTAATTCATCTTTTCTCTGCATTGAGCCATTAAAAGTCAACGATGTAGTGTGTGACTGGAGTTGACCAGATGGTAGGGAAAATTATTAGATTTAATTCCATAAAAGACATCAGTGGATTAGTTGGGTATTTACAACAATGAGGCAACTTGAATGATCATTTTCTAGTGTGAATTAACTGATTTACCTAAAAATTGAATTTCAATTACTTTATGGTCAAGGATTTGAGCTAAGTACCTTTTGGTTACAAAACCCAAACTATAAGCATGTATGCTGCATTGTTTAAAAAAGACTATATGATACAAACCACTGACTCATCCATTTCAAACAATTCACCAAGATCTGGGATTGTTTCCATGAAATACAGAGAGCCTTAGGTGCTTTCAGTATCTTTTATACTGAACTATATAGACCAATTTGTTTAGCTTTTGTTGGAAGATAGAATTAGGTATATATGGTACTTTTTTTGAGAATGAGCATGAGGTTTTTAAAAGAACTTCAAAATGCCACTGGAAAGAAAGTTCACTACCTTGATCAAACATTTCAAACAAGTTACAGAATTAGTGGACAGTAGTGGTAAATAAACTTGGTCAGTGCTAAGGAATATGTTGTGAGATTGACCAGCAGATCTTTATGTTGTGTGGACAGTCGAAGTCATAAAGATATCAACCTTGTATGAGATCAGTCACTGCTCAAATCTATGTTGGGATGGTTGTTGTTCTTCAATATTCATGGTGAATTTGTGCTTTTGTTATTTCAAATCTCAACCATTCCAATGCATTACTGGTTGGTCTTCTGCCTTTCATAGTGTTGAGGTTATCCAGAAAATCTGCTCATAACTTGGCTCATTTTCAAGGAGCATCTCAACTTACAACAATAATGAGAATTTTAAAAATCCGTCTAAGGTTTGCTCCTCTTCATCTCTGTAGTCTTCTCTATCTTCTTTACCTTCCAAAATATTTGCACTTCTTTAGGTCAGGCCATTTGCACGTATCCAATTTTGATTGTGCTATCATAATGGCCATGCATTTAGTTGTCTAGCTCCCAAGCTCAGAAACATCCACTCATAACTCCCTTTCTGTACCCCGTTTTTCTTCTTTCACACTCCTTAAAGTTTATCTCTTTGATCGAGCTTTTGGATAACTGACCTAATGTGGCTTGTTGTCATACTTCTGTTATGGACCAGGCCAGATCCCATCCAAACATTTCAAGAAAGTAGCCCGGACCCTACCTTTGTTAGTTGATTTAAGTAGGTGTACAGTGGATATTTCAGGAGAGATACACTTCGTTTTAAACAGAATTTATTTACAAGATTACCGAATGAAACCCAAACAAAAGAGAACAGAATACTGAATAACTTAACCTATCGAAACCCAACAGATTATCTCAACTTAATGATGCTGTTCCAAATACTTGCAACAGTCCCCATAAACACCCCTCGACACAGAAGGTAAAATCAAACGCAGGGTCTTAAAGGAGAGAAATCGGAGAGAGCGTACGATCCTGGACCTGCTTCTTTGGGTCCAGCAGCTTTTTCAAAACCACTGCTAAAAACCAAACCAAACCAAAGAAAAGCTGAGCTGGCAGAACTGGCCACTCTCTCTCTTTAATGTCCAAGATTTTTTTAAATTTGAAAGCCTTCTGCCTAAGGCAGTATCTGTGAGCTGTTATCAAATTGGCCCTGAAACCCTTCAACCCCAGACTCTTTGGAATCTGTGTCTTTTATGATTTCTCTGGGAAAAAAAACACCAAGGACAACAAACCTTGTTAAAGGAGCAGCATAGGCACACTTTGTTTTGTAGTGTTTCTGCCTTGAAACATTTCACTATATTAAAGACACCATGTCACATTAGTTGTTGCAGAAACAAGATTGCAGGTTAAACAAAATGTGCAGGAGTTGAGAATTTAGACAGAATGCCCGTTTACAACTTGTCATTTTAACATTATAGATTTTAAGGGCAATTGATTTAAAAAATGTTTTTGCTTTCAGAACTAAATTTAGTTTAATACTTCAAATGGAGGTATATATAAGCATCTTGGTATGTTTCTGTGTTTGTTCAGGATTTTTTCGTGTTCTTTTATCTCTTGAACAGATCAGGGTCATTAAAATGCCAAACCCTTTTGGGGAAACACATTGAAACTTCTAAGTGTGTGAAGAGTCGAAGCTTCTGTGACAATAGCCTGGAGTGGGAATGCCTTTGAAGTATCTTCCTCACATGGCTATCTTGCCATTTTTTGGAACAATAACTTACTGGAGTTTTGGCAGCCATTTTGAATAGTTGGCTGGCTGACAACAGCAGTTTGTGTACAAAACTCCTCCCAGGGAGAAATCAAGAGAGTTATTGAAGAGGGTCCTTGGCAAAATGAGTTTATTGAGAAATGCTTTTAGAAATCAACTGCCAAAGGACTGCAGATAATCTGCAAGCATTGTGACTATAGAAATACGAGAAACAATAATTTCCTTTCTGTATCTTTCTCTCCACCTCCCAACAAGCCCAATCCTGCTGAGTCCACCTGGAAAGGCAAATGTAAACTATTCAATGACAGATATCATTAGTGGCTGAATCTGACTTCACTTTGGAAAAGGAAGCTTCAAAAAGTAACATGCCTGCAATGTACTTAGAGATTGATATTACTTTCAAATGTATAAATATCTTTTACTCTTAGCTACTTTAAATTTTTTTTTGTTTCGACAAGTAATAACTTTTGCTTAGCAGAAGCAATTTTGAAATAAGTATCCTTTATCTTGCCTAAAGGCTAAAGCTTTGCTAATTATTTTTAAAATGAATCACTCAAAAGGGTGTTATGAACACATTTTAGGTCATGAAATGCTCTTGAGGAAACCCCTTTTACATGGTTCTTATAATCTGTAGATTCATTGGGGAAGATGCCCATGCGTGGTTGGTGTTTTTGTTCAATCTATTGCATCAGTGTGTGACACTATGAACTTTTGCTATAAATTTTGTGTCCTATGATCCTACTCCACTAGCTACCAGACAAGGGAGCAATACTCCGAAAGCTTGTACTTCCAAAAAAACCTGTTGGACTGCCACAAGGATTGATGCTGGGTCCTCTACTTGTCATCATTTATATAAATGATTTTGGATGCAAGTATAAGAGGTATAGTTAGTAAGTCTGCAGATAACACCAAAATTGGAGGTGTAGTGGACAGCGAAGGAGGTTACCTCAGATTACAACAGGATCTTGATCAGATGGGCCAATGGGCTGAGAAGTAGCAGATGGAGTTTAATTTAGATAAATGCAAGATGCTGCATTTTGGAAAAGCAAATCTTAGCAGGACTTATACACTTAATGGTAAGGTCGTAGGGAGTGTTGCTGAACAGACACCTTGGAGTGCAGGTTCATAGCTCCTTGAAAGTGGAATTGCAGGTAGATAGGATAGTGAAGAAGGTGTTTGGTATGCTTTCCTTTATTGGTCAGAGTATTGCATACAGGAGTTGGGAGGTCATGTTGTGGCTGTACAGGACATTGGTTAGGCCACTGTTAGAATATTGTGTGCAATTCTGATCTTCCTTTCGGAGAGATGTTGTGAAGGGTTCAGAAAAGATTTACAAGGATGTTGTCAGGGTTGAAGTATTTGAGCTATAGGGAGAGGCTGAGTAGGCTGGGGCTGTTTTCCCTGGAGTGTTGGAAGTTGAGAGGTGACCTTATAGAGGTTTACAAAATCATTAGGGGCATGGATAGGATAAACAGACAAAGGCATTTCCCTGGATTGGGGGAGTCCAGAACTAGGGGGCATAGGTTTAAGGTGAGAGGGGAAAGATATAAAAGAGACCTAAGGGGCAAATTCCTCACGCAGAGGGTGGTACATGTATGGAATGAGCTGCCAGAGGAAGTGGTGGAGGCTGGTACAATTGCAACATTTAAGAGGCATTTGGATGGGTATATGAATAGGAAGGGTTTGGAGTGATATGGGCCGAGTGCTGGCAGATGGGACTAGATTGGGTTGGGATATCTGGTCGGCATGGACGGCTTGGACCGAAGGGTCTGTTTCTATGCTGTACATCTCTATGACTGGTTGTGTGATCTTTTGACTTTGTTCACCCCAGTCCAACACCGGCACCTCCACATCATGTGGTTAGTTTTGGCTGCAGAAGCTGTAAAGTTGCTTGCTTAAATCTGCAATATGGATTATTATTCAAAGACATTGAGGATCAATGATCAGTGTCACAAAGCTGTTGCAAAGGGAATGTGTTTCAGCTTTTAGGCAGAACAGTTAAATATCAATCAGAATTCAGTTCTCTGAGACCATGCATTGGCTGAGTAATAAATGCTGTGTATAACTAATCACCTTTGGCTGAAGGTACCAAATCGAGACAGTGGCCAGATTTCTGAAGGACTCGATCAAAGCCTATTAAAATAATGAAGGGATTAGATCTTAGTATTTGAGTTGACTAAACGGGGAGAATTGTGATGTAACATCCTATTCATAAAGAGCTGGAAATTAATCATTGTGTGGATATACAACTAGGTGCTGTATTTACTACTACACTGCAATTAGGTGCCAAGTAACAATGTATGACCATGAACTATGTGGATAGCCGCAAATTATAAACTCTTTGAAGCTCCAATATTTTGAATCGAAAAATGTGATCATTTCAAACAAGAAAGCCTAATAGCATCAGTGAGTTAAGACCCAAATATGTAAAAAGATTTAATATTGAACTGGATTGAGAAAAATTAACTCAAATTAGTACTAGGGAGAAAAACTAAGTAACCATGCAACAATACATAGATACCATTGCAACAATAAATGCGTAGCTAGAACCCACAATGGATTTGCAAGGCCAGTGATGTTGTAGATGGTTTTGATGAACTTAAATAATTGTAAACAGGCATTCAGTAGCTTTCTTACAGTTAATTGTGAAGAGGAAAGAGCAACTATATCTTTTTGTGGGCAGGAGAGAGAGGATTAAATTTATTTAATAACTGAGATGGGCAAGGAAAAAGTAAAAACACAGGCATAATTCTTGAAATATTCAACGCACACCTGCTGCTACAATAAAATCCTTAGATCCACTGATACAGATTTAAAGCCTGAGGCAGGAACCAGCTGAACGTGTTGACAATTTCTTTTGATTAAAAAAATACAGCCAGAAAATATAAATTCATTTTGGGATTCTTCACATTTGGAGGTACAAAAAAATTTGATTGGAAAGGACATTCTCTTATTGCAGGATGTAGACACTGTCGTAGCATAGGAAGTCACCGGTAGATGAAGATGCTAATCATGTAAATGGCTAATTTTCAGTTCAGTCAAGAGAAAGGAAACAGGATTCATACAATTAAACAGCAACAAAATTACATATACCAGGCAGAAATAAATGTTTATGAATTCTTGATTACAGGTCATCGTGGGTAGAGGAAAATTTGGCTCAAACTGCAGATTTAGCAGAAATCCTGAACACTTTTGAAAAATTATGAAGAACAGGGAAAGAATATGGTGAATGAGTTTCTTCCACTACATCGATGACTGTATCGGCACTACCTCGTGATCCCATGAGGTTAAACAGTTCATCAACTTCACTAATACTTTTCACCCTGACCTCAAATCACTTGGACCATCTTGGACACCACCTTCCCCTTCCTGGACAACTTCATCTCTGGTGACCAAATAATCACTGATATCTACTACGAAACCCACCGACTCCCACAGCTACCTGGACTACACAACCTCCCACACTGCCTCGTGTAAAATGCCGTCCCTTATTCCCAATTCCTCCACCTCTGCATCTGTTCCCAGGATGACCAGTTCCACCATAGAACATCCCAGATGGCCTCCTTCTTCAAAGACTGCAATTCCCCCCCCCCACCCCAACGTGGTCAACAATGTCCTCCAGCACATCTCCTTCACTTCCTGCAACACTGCCTTTGAATCCCACTCCTCCCAACTGGTACCTTCCCCTGTCACCCCAAGAAATGCAAAACCTGTGCCCACACCTCCCCACTCACCTCTATCCAAGGCCCCAAAGGATCCTTCCACATCCAGCAGAAATTTACCTGTACTTCTACAAATGTCATCTACTGTGTCCATTGCACCAGATGTGATCTCCTCGACATTGGGGAGACAGGGCACCAACTTGTAGATCGTTTCAGAGAGCATCTGTGGGACAACCCAACCCATCAACCTCACTGCCCCGTTGCAGAGCACTTTAACTCCCCCTCCCACTCCACCAAGGACACGCAGGTCCTGGGCCTCCTCCATCGCCAAACTCGTAACCACCTAACACCTGGAGGAAGAACACCTCATCTACACAAGATTAATGTGGATTTCACCAGTTTCCACATTTCCCTCCTCTTTTTCCCCCCCCCCCCCCCCCCCCAAACGCCCCCAACTTATCCCAGTCCCAACCTTCCAATTCGGCACCGCCCTCTTGCCCTGTCCATCATCCTTCCCATCTATCCTCCACCCTCCTCTCCTACCTATCACTTTCTCCCCCACCTTGGGCAGTACGGTGGCTCAGTGGTTAGCACTGCTGCCTCATAGCGCCAGGGGCCCGGATTCAATTACCACCTTGAGCAACTGTCTGTGTGGAGTTAGCACATTCTCCCAGTGTCTGCGTGGGTTTCCTTCAGATCCTCTGGTTTCCTCCCACAGTCCAAAGATGTGCAGGTCAGGTGAATTTACCATACCAAATTGCCCATAGTGTTATGTGCCTTAGGCAGGCGTAAATTTATGGTTCTGGGTAGGTTGCTCTTCAGAGGGTCGGTGTGGACTTGTTGGGCCAAAGGGCCTGTTTCCGCACTGTAGGGAAGCTAATCTAATCTAATCTTCATCTATCTATTGCATTCTCAGCTACCTACACCCCTCCGAGACCCACCCCCCTCCCATTTATCACTGTCTCCCTGGCCCAGAAGACTCATTTCTGATGAAGGGCTTATGCCTAAAACATAGATTCTCCTGTGCCTCTGCCTCTGTCTGACCTGCTGTGCCTTTCCAGCACCACACTCTCGACTCTGTGATCTACAGCTTCTGCAGTCTTCACTTTCTCCCATCTGGTAACCGAGCAAGTGAGAAGGAAAATAAACCAAAAAGTCCATACTCTAAGATGATAAGTTTGAGGACATAACATCATATAACTGCATGAAGGTGTAGAAATGAGCCCATGATCATGAATCCGAAGCTTGATGCTGGAGTACAGAGAAATATTATTTAAAGAAGTCAGTTTGTTGATCTTTAGTTTTTGTTGTAAACAAGATTCGTTATTGGAATGGTTGTTCATGTACAGACGTTTATTTTCAAAGAATGTGTTGCATTGTTTGTATAATTTGTTGAACACTGTATAACTGAATAATTAGAGTTCTGTACTTACTGCTGCACTACGGTCAGGTGCAGAGCATTCGTACATTGGTCTAGCAGCTACACAGAGAATTTGAGAAATACACTTCATGATGCTATAACATTTTGGCTCAAAGTGTGATTATTTAAAATTTATGATTATTTAAATGATGGGGATCAGAAAACAATAGTGGATGTCAATAAAGCAAGACTAGAGTTAGTTAGTATGCAGGTATAGCCTGTGATTAGTGAAGCAATTGGAGTTGTCCCATGGAAGGGTGTCTTGTGCTTTCATGGTAATATCCCTACCTCTGAACATGGAAGCCTGATTTCAAGTGCCACCTATTCTTGAGGTTTGTGGTAACATCTCTAGGTAGGTTTTTGTAGAATAGAATTACTACAGAGTGGAAAAGACCATTTAGCCCAACAAGTCCACACCGACTCCCTAAAAAGTATCTCACCCAGATTCATCCCCCTACCCTATCCCTGTAACCTTTCATTTACCATGGCTAATCCACCTAACATACACATTCCTGAACACTATGAGCAATTTAGCATGGCCACTCAACCTAAACTGAACAACTTTGTAATATGGGAGGAAACCAGCGCACCCAGAGGAAACCCATGCAGACACTGAGAGAATGGAAATACTCCACACAGTCGCCTGGAGCCGGAATTGAACATTGGTCCCTGGTGCTGCGAGGCAGCTGTGCTAACCACTGAGGCACCAACTGCTAACATGTTGATTTAAAAAGACCTGGACTGATATAGTGGTAGTATCCCTATCTGTGAGCCAGGGAGCCTGTAAATTTGGAGACCTAATTTTAAGTCCCATCGGCTCCAAGGTGCTACTATGTCTTTAAAAAAATTGATTGGCAAATGTAAAAATGGACTGTTGGTGTTTATGCAAGGGGAACAGAGAATGAAAGTAGGAAGGTATTGTTGCAGCTAGGAATAGGCTTAACTAGACTGCATCTCGAAATGCATTTATAAGTGGTAGGCATTCTTTGTGTTTCTAGGAACTATCAGAAGAAGCAACAGTAGAATTAACTGAGATGCACCCCTTCTCCATTGGGTGCACTGCTGCAATAAAATTAGATTGCAAGCAGTTAGAAGTCTGAACTGCCTTTTCAGCCATTTATTCCTTCATGGGATATAGGTGTTGCTGGCTAAGGCAACATTTATTGCCAACCCTAATTTCCATGGAAAAGCTGGGAGTGATCAACCTGTAATCTTGAAAAAGTTGAACCTTGTTGAAAAAGTTATAACTGTCTAGATTAGAGTGGTGCTGGAAAAGCACAGCAGTTCAGGCAGCATCCGAGGAGTAGTTTTCTAGCATCTGCAGTCATTGTTTTTACCCTTTTTAATTGATGTGTTTATCTTATAGTTGAGTAATGAATTATTTAGAAATAATTATTTTAATTACCACTGAACAGCCCCACTATTTCTAAAACACCTATTGTGGACTGTTTTGGAAATAAATGTTGTTTAATTTTATTCTCAGTGATGGAAGATTGCTACAACCTGCTCAGGTATGTGACATACTGAAGGCACTTATAATGATCATCTGCTTTGTTATGATGCACTACGTGGATTATTCCATGATGTACCATCTCATTAGAGGACAATCTGTCATCAAACTCTACATCATCTACAATATGTTAGAGGTATGTAAGTAAAGTAAGAATTTTCTGTTGGATTGGTATAAATTAAAAGTTTATTTGTTTAAAAATCTAATTTGTATACCCTGAAAAATTTGTGTCTGTCGTCTTTTAGAAGAGTTAAAATTGAGCAGAACAAGGTATGTTGGTTCTGTTGAAATTAAAATAATATTAATTTGTTTCAATTGCAAACTTCAATATTCCTGATAAAAATGAGGAATAGTCATCCTTTTAGAGTCAATAAATGTGAAGCTGGAAGAGTAAAGCAGGTCAGATAGCATCTGAAGATCAGGAACGTCAAATTTTCAGGCCGAAACCATTTGTCAGGATTGAGGAAGGGGCTGGGAGCCTATTAGAAGTCACTGAATTGCCTTTTCAGCCATTTATTTTATTCCTTCATGTGAAGCTGGCATTGCTGGCTGGGGCAACATTTATTGCCATCCCTAATTGCCCTGGAAAAGCTGGTAGTGATCTCCCTGTAATCTTGAAAAAGGTGAACCTTGTTGAATTGGCGGTTATTGTGATTGGTCAGTGGGAAGAGTGGAGCAGATAGATGAGTAGGAAGATGGATAGATTAGAATAGGTCAAGGAGGTGAGGAGTGGGACTGGATATGGGATAAGGCTAATGGGAAGGGATTTTAAAGCTGGTGAGGTCGATGTTGAGGTAATTACGCTGTAAACTTCCCAGGCAAAATATAAGGTGTTGTTCTTCCAGTTTCTGCCAGACCTCACTCTGACAGTGATCTCCCTTCCCCCTCGCCAGTCCTGACTTTGGATGCTGTCTGACCTGCTGTGCTCTTCCAGCTTCACATCTATTGACTCTGACTTCCATCATCTCTAGTTCTTACTGTCTCCTAGTCATCCTTCTATGTTTGGCCCATTACTAATATTCTTTTTTTTTAGTTTTCTGTATTTTTACATAATCACAAAGTTTTTTGGAACTGAAAATAGATAGTTGGCCCCATTCCTGATTAAGGGCTCTTGCCAAATTTTTTGGAACAATAACTTACTGGAGTTTTGGCAGCCATTTTGACTCTGATCTGTAGTCCTCACTTTCTCCTAGTTGGCCCATCATGTTTGCAACCTGAAAAAAGAGCCACTCAGTTGAATCCCGCTTTTCAACATTCAGCCTGTAATCCTGAAGATTACAGCAATTAAAGGGCATATACAGACTCCTTTTAAATAAGGCAAAAGTGAGGAGTGCAGATGCTGGATATCAGAGTCTAGATTAGAGTGGTGCTGGAAAAGCACAGCAGATCAGGCAGCATCCGAGGAGCAGGAAAATCGACGTTTCGGGCAAAAGCCCTTCAGGAATGAAGGCAGGGAACCTTCAGGGTGGAGAGATAAATGGGAGGGAGATGAGGCTGTGGAGAAGGCAGCAAAGAGTACAGTAGGTGGATGGGGGTGGGGATGAAGGTGATAGGTGGGAAGCAGATGTGGCTATAATAGCGGGTCAGTTTCAGGACATGGTTGAAGAGCTTCAGGGCAGAGGAGATGACCTGGGGATTGCAGTGAGAGAGAGCTGTCTCTATCATCCTTTCAGGCAATGAGATCCAGACTCTACCATTGACTGGATAAAAAATAAGTTCTCATCTCTCAACTAATTACTTCTTAATCATAGAATCCCTACATGTGGAAGCAGGCTGTTTGGCCCACCGACCCTTTGAAGAGCATTCTCACCCAGATCAATCCCCCTGTATTCCCCATGGCTAATCCACCTAATCTGCACATCCCTACACACTATGGGGCAATTTAGCATGGTGGGGGTCTAGACTGGAGTGGTGCTGGAAAAGCACAGCAGCTCAGGCAGCATCCAAGGAGCAGGCAATTTAGCACGGTTCATCCACCTAACCTGCACATCTTTAGACTGTGGGAGGAAGCTGAAACACCTGGAGGAAACCCATGCAGGCACTGGGAGAATATGCAAACTCCACACAGACAGTTGCCTGAGGCAGGAATTGAACCCAGGTGCTAACCACTGAGCCACCGTGCAGCTGTGATAAATGTTTCTCAGAACAATCGGCCAATATAAAATCACAAGGGTGAATATTTAATGTCAATTGTATCTTGGAAAACAAGAGTGAAAGCCTCCCCAGTTATTCTTCCTTCAGACACTGAAAAAATCAGTAACACTATAGTTTAAATCAGTTATCACAAATAACAGAATTTAAACTGCTTTGTCTGAAATTTTATTTAAATTCATCAACTTTTAAAGCAGAACGGATAAAATGATTAGCAAAGCTTCACAAGACTCTCAAGTGAAGCAGGAAAAGAATTTGCTAAATTACACTACCAACTCATTCCTTCAGTAATGCCCTTAATTTCTTGCTTACTCTGGTTCTGACCATAAAACAACTTTTCATATGTCACTTTTGATTCTACTCTATTACAATGTTTGTTTGTAAAGAATATAAGTATCCAACATAAAGTTTATAATTCATCATTGTGATTGAGTAAATTATAGAAGTTGCAAAGTATTATTTTAAATCTATTGCCCCTAGTCCATGATCCCTCTGCATCAGGCCAATCAATTTTGTACATCTCAACAAATCTCCTTTCAGTATCCTCTGTTCCAAAGAAAGCAATCCAGTCTGCCCAATGTTTCCTCTTGGCTGCATTTTTCCAATTCCAATAATATCCTTGTAAATCTCCTCTGTACCATTTCTAGTGTAATTATATATGTTCTATAATGATGTGACCTGAACTGCACATAATACTCAGGTTGTGATCTAAGTAATGATTTGTACTGTTCCAGCATAACCTCCCTGCTCTATATTCTATACTGTGGCTAATAAAGGAAAGGACTATGTCATCTTTAACCACTTTATGGGTCTATTCTGTTACCTTTAAGAATCTGTGAACATTTACTCCAAGGGTCCCTCTCACTTTCTTTACACTTTTCAGTATTGTCCCATTTATAGTGAATTCTCTTATCTGTTGGTCTTCCTCAAATATATCCTTTTGGAATTTCTATGCTTTGAATTCCATTTGTCACTTGTCTGTCCATCTAACCAGACCATTGATTATCTTCCTGTAGTCTACAGCTATTTTCTTTGCCTTCAGTTGAATGACTAGTTTTTGTCACCTGCAGCGTTCTTGATTTACATCCAAACCATCAATATATATCAGAACAAGCAAGAGACCTTGTATAGAACCATACAGTACTTCCCTGGAAACAGCCTTCCTGTTGCAAAAATAGCCATTAGTAATTACTGTTTCCTGCCACTGAACCAGGTTTGTATCCAATTTGCTCCATTCCTGTAAATTCCATGGGCTTTTCTAAAATATCAGTCTGCCATTTGGGACCAAAAGTCTTACTAAAGTTCATATATGCTTCATTAATTGAATGCCCTCAACAACCCTCCTTGTTACTGCCTCAAAAAAAGTCAGAGTCAAACAGTCTTTCCTTATCAAATCCATGCTGACTATCCTTGATTAATCTGAGCCTTTCTAAGTAACAGTTTATCCTATCTTTTAGAATAACTCCATTGTCTCCTGTCGGTTTCATAGTAAAAAGATTTGCGCACTGCTCTATGGAATGAGACTATTATTGAAACTCATAGGAACAGGAAATTGGTGTAAGAAAAGGGCATTCAGCCCTTTAAGCCTGCTCTGTCATTCAATATGATCATAGTTAATCATCCAACTCAGTACTTATTTTTCTCTCCCCATATCTTTGATCCCTAACTCTTTACAATTGTGCAGTTCCATGGACTTGTCTTTGTTTAATCTGATCAAATAACCATAGATAAATCATTCAGTGAAATAAAACTTCATTATACCTTTTGCCTTTAGTAAATACTCCAGTTCTGTTGCTATTAGTGGAGAAAGGCAAATAGTATGTTCAGAGAAAATCTGTCCCTTTTCATCAATTCATCTATTTTAGATTTTGATTTCTCACCTGCCCTAGCTCCCTGTCCCTTTCACCTCCCTGGCCTTGTATCCCTGGCTTTGTGTGCAATCAGACAGTCCAGGTATTTTTTTTTTGTGCTGCTTTTCCCAAGGTGAAGTTACATCTGAGTTTCCAAGCAAACCTGTTTCCCCCCATCCTGAACAAAACTGGCAAATCAATTATAATATGTTCTTCCACTTGAATGCTAAACTATCTTGAATATGAAATGTATTCAGATAATTGCTGTTGCTGACGAAATGGTCAACTAATGGTTTCTGTTCAGTGCTGATCATATCTTCTGTAATCAGTTGACTGAATTTGACCGATTTAACCTTGTATCATTAGCATGAGAAATACACACAAACGAAACTCCAATTAACTGCTGGTCGGTGACATTAATTAGGGCCTCTTGTGATGCAATGGTAGCATCCTTAGCTCGAAGTCAGATGGCCGGATTCAAAACCTACCTGCTCCAGACATGTGTGCTAACATTTCTGAACATTAGGTTGACTAGAAGACATGTAATCTTAGATTAATAGACTACATATGGCACTGTGATAGTGTCGCTAGCTCTGGCTTTAGGTCCCACCACCAGCACCACACCATCCCTCAAAACAGGCAAGGTTTGATGGTAACAAAAGAGGGAAAGATAGATTCTAATGCAGTAAAATCTTGCAATATATTCAGTGTTTAAAGATGGAGCTGGAAAAGAAACAGCCTGTGTTTATCATGCAAAAAAATGCTTTTCATTGTAATTTTATGTACATATGACAATAAATCTAAATCTAAAACAGTGCACAGACTCCTCCACATCATCTTGGGTACTCTCCCTCTATTTATTGTCAGTCATTTTCTTTTTGTAAAAATATTAATTTTTGTTGAAAATTAACACTTTTTTTAACCAGCATGTATTGAGGCTGTGCCTTCATCTGTCTTGTTTTCCCTTTGCCCACTCTAGGCCTGCTGTTTATTTTTCAAGCATTTAACTTGACCTATGTCTCTGAATTAGTATCCAGTTCAATATCTTTTTTTATTAGTGTTCATGCAAAGTGTTAATTCTGTGACAAATATTTAGTATAAGGTAGGAACATAAAAGTTGAGAGTGTTGTAAAGCGGAGGTTGACCCCTCCACCCCGAAAACTAAAACCGAAACATTCGATGAGGAGCACCTTGCCCTATAATCTATAAAATGAGTGTGAAAAGTAGTGTAACCTGCTTTTCAGCAACCTCTAGAGGTTGAACAAAATAAATCTCTGACACTCACTTTAAAATTAACAAGTAACAATTTATCTAACACTAACCGTGTCATAGAGATGTACAGCATGGAAACAGACCCTTCGGTCCAACCTGTCCATGCCAACCAGATATCCCAACCCTATCTAATCCCACCTGCCAGCACCCGGCCCATATCCCTCCAAACCCTTCCTATTCATATACCCATCTAAATGCCTCTTAAATGCTGCAATTTGTACCAGCCTCCACCACATCCTCTGGCAGCTCATTCCATACACGTACCACCCTCTGCGTGAAGACGTTGCCCCTTAGGTCTCTTTTATATCTTTCCCCTCTCACCCTAAACCTATGCCCTCTAGTTCTGGACTCCCCACCCCAGGGAAAAGACTTTGTCTATTTATACTATCCATGCCCCTCATTATTTTGTAAACCCCTAGAGAACAAATTTAATTGAACTATTAACAAACTGAATAACTTCCGTCTAACTACTAACTAATCCTGAATAATGCAAGATTTTAATAGTATGTTGTCCCAATAAATACAAGTCCCACTCATATATTTAAAAAAATGTATTTAGTCTCTTGAAATAACAGGCAGGTTACATGTCTTCTGGAGTGTTCTGTGCCTTCTCTGTCAATTCTTCCGTCTGGAATGCCTTCTCCATCATTGGTACCATTAATATTTGGATGGTGCTTTCTCCAAGACCTAAATGAAGCTGTGAGAGCTAGCAATTCTCTCTTGAGATCTGAGGGCTGTTAGCTCTGGCAGATTGCAGTTTGCTCTGGGGTCTTTGTCCAACTGCACCCTTCTTTTATACCCTTGATGACATGTCAATTTTTCTTGCTGTGGGATTTGTCCTATGTTGTCAAAACCTTCAGATTTAAATTTAATAGGTTTTTGGTATCTAAGTACCTGGTTCAAATTAGCTAAATTCAAAAGACTCTTGTCTTGGTAAAAACTGCTGCTTGGCCTGCTAACTGTGTACGGCCTTTTGGTACAATTGTTTCAATTTGGGTGCTCTCTGTGTACTTGCAAACTTTCAAGCTGCTGATCACAGATATCCATTTTAAATCTTTAAGCACCAACAAAGCGCCATCTTTTAAAGGGATCACACAATGCTTTCTCCTCCGTAGCATCTTACAATTTTAGAAACACCAAATTCTAACTTTCCACATCCCAATCTACAATTACTCTACCCAACTTCACAACAAGAACAAGAATTGGACTTGACCATTGAGCCTTCCCTGCCCTTTGATAAGATCATGGCTGATCCGATTGTGTCTTCTACTTGCTTGCTAGCACCTAAAACTTTACTCTCCCTTAAAAATCACACAACACCAGGTTATAATCCAACAGGTTTAATTGGAAGCACACTAGCTTTCGGAGCGACGCTCCTTCATCAGGTGATTGTGGAGGGCTCGATCGTAACACAGAATTTATAGCAAAAATTTGCAGTGTGATGTAACTGAAATTATACATTGAAGAATTGATTGTCTGTTAAGCCTTCCATCTGTTAGAATACAGTGATAGTTTCACTTCTTTCATGTGTAAATCGCAAAACCCTTTTTTTTAAAAGTTGCATTCTCGGGTTAGCTGTATTCTAACAGATGAAAGGCTTAACAGACAATCAATTTTTCAATGTATAATTTCAGTTACATCACACTGCAAATTTTTGCTATAAATTCTGTGTTGCGATCGAGCCCTCCACAATCACCTGATGAAGGAGCGTCGCTCCGAAAGCTAGTGTGCTTCCAATTAAACCTGTTGGACTATAACCTGGTGTTGTGTGATTTTTAACTTTGTACACCCCAGTCCAACACCGGCATCTCTGAATCATTACTCTCCCTTGTTAGCCAAGAACCTGTTTAACTTGTTCTGAAACACATTTGCTGACTCTGTCTTCATTGCTTTCTGGTGGAGTGAACTCCACAGCATAATGACCTTGAAAAGAAAATCTCCTCATCTATCTTAAATGGGACATCCCTTATTTTTAAACATTTTACTATCCTTTTGTCAATTTTAAACTTTCGCAGAAGGGGAAACACCCTCTGAACATCAACTCTGTCAAGTCTCCTCAGGATCTTTATTTCTTTCAGTAAGATCATCTCTTGTTTTTTTTCCCCCCAAGCTTCAATGGATATAATCTTTGAGGAGAAAGTGAGGTCTGCAGATGCTGGAGATCAGAGCTGGAAATGTGTTGCTGGAAAAGCGCAGCAGGTCAAGCAGCATCCAGGGAACAGGAGAATCGACGTTTCGGGCATAAGCCCTTCTTCCTGATTCTCCTGTTCCCTGGATGCTGCCTGACCTGCTGCGCTTTTCCAGCAACACATTTTCAGCTTCAATGGATATAAGCCCAACTGATTCAACTCTTGCTCATAACACCAACCCTCCATCCAACAAATCACTCTGCTGACCCTTCCCTGCATTGCTTCAAATGCAATTTGATCTTTTTTAAACAAAACAAAACTGTGTACAGTACTCCAAATGTGAGTTGCAATGCCCTGTATAGCTATAGCAAAATATCCTTACTTGTATAATTCCATTTTTCTTAAATGATGACAGTGTTTTCTGTATTTTATCACTTGCTGTACCTACGCACTAAAGTTTTGTGATTCATCTGTCATATTGATTTTATTTTTACTGGGACTGATGGCTGTAGAGACTGTTCCATTACTATTAACAATGGCTGATTTTTTTCATAGGTAGCAGATCGCCTGTTTTCTTCCTTTGGACAAGATATTTTGGATGCACTGTATTGGACAGCCACAGAAACTAAAAAGAAGAAACGAGCTCATATTGGAGTGATACCTCATTTCTTAATGGCTGTGCTTTATGTCTGTATCCTTTGGGAATCACCTTATTAAAGCTACTAGGTTTATTAACTGTTTTAATCAATTCTGCTTGTTAATTAAAAATTTAAGTTTAGCATATTATTTATACATAGTTGTGCACAATTTATTGAAAGTTGAACGTTGTTATCTGTCCTTTGTTTCCTAAACATCTCTTTTGTAGCATTAATTAAGTTACTTATTGCTTTCTGTCCTTAAATGTAAGCATTGCTGAATAGTTTCAAAGTATAATCTAAGTTATCAAAACGTGTGCTAACAAGATGCAGTAGCAGATGCAAAATTATACTGGACCATTATTTGCTGTCAAAGTCATTGGGAGGCTAATGGTGCTCCTTGTTGTTTCTGCGCAAGTGCTACAGCAATTGCAAGCAAGGGCAAATGTATTGCTAAACAGCAAAAGCAAAAGTTTGATACTCATTATATGAAACAGGAGCAAAAACAGACTATTCTGCCCATTAGAGATGCTCTGGTGCACTGTAAAAGATGTGCTGTTCCACATTAGTTGCAGAAAAATGAAATCATGTTCACTATCAAAATGTAATAACTGACATTCATTTGCTATATTTGTGCTGCAGCTATGAAATAAACTCGACATGGAAAGTTGGCTCGTTCCTTTAGTTTGTGAACGTTCAGAAATGCTGTATGGCTTGATCTCTGGCACTGAAATTTTTTTGATTCTTTTTCATGGAATGTGAGCATTGCAAGCAAAGCCAGTACTTATTGCCTAACTCAACCTACTCAACTTTTCTGAGTCGAATGTTGCCCCGTAGGCCCCTTTTAAATCTTTCCCCTCTCACCTTGAACCTGTGTCCCCTCTAGTTTTGAACTCCCCCAACCTCAAGAACAGACCTTGTATCCATGCCCCTCATGATTTTATAAACTTTTATCAGGTCACCCCTCAGCCTCCAATGCTCCAGGTAAAATAGCCCCAGCCTATTCAGCCTCTCCTAATAGCTCAAACCCTCCAGTCCTGACAGCATCCTTGTAAATCTTTTCTGAACCCTTTCAAGTTTCATAACATCCTTCCTATGGCAGGAGACCAGTATTGCATGCAGTATTCCAAACATAGACTAACCAAATGTCCTATACAGCTGCAACATGACCTTCCAACTCTTATATTCAATGCATTCACAAATAATGGCAAGCATACCAAATGCCACCTTTACTACCCGATCGACCTGCACTCCAATCTTAAGGAACTACGAATCTGCACTCCAAAGTCTCTTTGTTCAGCAACACTACCCAGGATCTTACCATTAAGTGTATAAGTTCTGCTCTGATTTGCCTTTCCAAAATGCAGCACTTCCATTTACCTAAATTAAACACCATCTGCTACTCCTCAGCCTATTGACCCATCCGATCCAGATCCCGTTGTACTGTGAGGTAACCACCTTCACTGTCCACTACGTCTGCAATTTTGGTGTCATCTGCAAACCTGCTAAGCATACCTTCTATGTCCACATTCAAATCATTTTTAAAAATGCTGAAAAGCAGTGAACTCAGCACCGAGTCTTGTGGAACACCGCTGGTCACAGGCCTCCAGTCTGTCTTCTACCTTCAAGTCAGTTCTGTATCCAAATGGCTAGTTCTCCCTGTATTCCATGTGGTCTAACTTTGCTAACCTTGTCAAATGCCTTACTGAAGTCAAAATAGAGAACATCTCCAGGACACCTGCACCAACCAACCCTACTGCCCCGTGGCAGAACACTTCAATTTCCCTCCCACTCCGCCGAGGACATGCAGGTCCTGTGCTGCCTCCATCGCCACTCCCTCACCACCCAACGCCTGGAGGAAGAACGCCTCAACTTCCGCCTTAGGACCCTTCAACCCCATGGCATCAATGTGGATTTCACCAGTTTCCTCATTTCCCCTACCCCACCTTATCGTAGTTCCAACCTTCCAGCTCAGCACTGTCCTCATGACCTTTCCTACCTGTCCATCTTGCTTCTCACCTATCTGCTCCAACTTCCCCTCTGACCTATCACCACTACTCCCACCTCCATCCACCTTTTGCGCTCTCAGCTACCTTCTTCCAGCCCCCCCCCCCCCATTTATCTCTCCACCCCCGAGACTCCCAGCCTCATTCCTGATGAAGGGCTTTTGCCCGAAACGTTGAGTTTCCTGTTCCTCGGATGCTGCCTGACCTGCTGTGTTTTTCCAGCACCACACTCTCGACTCCATATAGATCATGTCCACTGCTCTGCCCTCATCAGTCCTCTTTGTTGCTTCTTCAAAAAATTCAATCAAGTTAGTGAGACACAAGTTCCCACACATAAAGCCATGTTGATTATCCCTGATCAGATTTTGTCCTTCCAAATGCGTGTAAATCCTGTCCCTCAGGATTCCCTCCAACAACTTGTCCACCACTGATGTCAGGCTCACTGGTCTGTAGGTCCCTGGCTTCGATATTTAATTTTGTTTTCTGCTGCTTTTAATCTTAGTCAAATCTTTCCTTTATTTTTCTTTCTGTACCCGTTTTCATTTGTATTTATCAACTCTAATTTTCTCATTTACAATGTATTCTCCATCATTACATTGTTACCTTTTATGATCTTTCAGTCAAATTGATTAAAGAAATTCAGACGTATTTTACCTGCTCATTTGGATCCCATGTGTCATGCTTCCTTTATTGCAAAAATATCAGCTTATGCTTCCAATAACTTATCCAAAATAACATTATAATTCAGCAAAAGAAAGTCTTATCTACTCCACATCGAGCAAATAATGGTTAAATGATGCATTAAAAAAAAGGCGAAGTCTATGATATTCTCTGGTTGGTGATACTAAAAGGTGTCTTTGTGCTGATTCTTTTTTGTGCATATACTTTAACATGGTAACAAGTTTATTTTGTATATTGTAATATTAACAATAATAGGTAATTACAAGAGTAATAAGCAATTTTAATAGTTATATTTCTGTACTATAAATTTTCTGTGCTTCTGTTTCCCTTTTTCTTTGCTCAAACCTTAACAATTTTATTCCAGTCCTTCATACAATTCTGGTCATGGTACAAGCAACAACTTTGAATGTTGCTTTCAACTCCCATAACAAGTCATTACTTACCATCATGATGTCAAACAATGTGAGTATTTTTGTGCCCAAAATATTTCAAGCATGATTTCCTTCAGCTTTACTTGCAGCATAGTACTTGATCTGATTTTCAGATTTTAAAAAAAATCATATTTTATGCACGTGTAAATTCTAAGGATAGCTGAAGTGCATATATTTGAAAATTTCACCTCATTAAAAACCAGTATTTTAAAATTTTAGAATGACTCAAAACAGAAGGTGACCATTCGCTCTATTGTATTCGTGCCACCTCTTTGGAATAGCTATCCAATTGATGTCAATGGCCTGATCTGTTCTCCCAAACCTGTAGTTTTTGCCCTTCAAGTATTTATTCAGCTCATATTTGCATATTACTACCATAATCCTTTTCATGCAGTGCTTTCAGGATCATAGCAATTCACTGTGTAGAAAAGATGAATGCTTCCTGATGTCACCATTGATTCTTTTGCTTTCGAACTTAAATCTGTACTCTCTGGTAACTTTTTTTTAGTAGTTCATGAGATGAGGTGTTGCTGGCTAGACCAGCATTTGTTGCCCATCCCTAATTGCATAGAAGGAAATGAAAAGTGGGTGTGGAGTCACATGTAGGCTTGACCAAGTAAAAGATGGCAGTTTCCTTGCCTAAAGGGCATTAATGAACCAGAAGTGTTTTTCCTACAATTGGCAATTTGTGGTCATCATTAGACTCTTAATTCCAGATTTTTAGTGGATTCAAATTCCGCCATTGACCATGGTGGGATTCAAATCCAAGTCCCCAGAACATTAACTGGGTCTCTGGATTACCTCGTTTTTACCTCTGGATTAGCAGTCCAGCAATATTACCTCTAGGCCATCATCTCCCTTGATTATTTTGCCTCTGGAAACTGTTTGTCTTATTTACTCTATTAAAATTATTCATAATTTTGAGCACCTTGTTTTGGAAACCGAAGTATGTACTGTAGTTTTTAAATGTAATAAGGGCAACATAGCTCCCTCCTCTTCTCTCTGCCCCGCCTCCTACATGCTTCTCTCTGCCCACTCTTCCAGCCACTTCTTCCATTACATCCTGCCCCTGCCCACTTGTCCTCCCACATTTTGGAATTTTTGAAATCAATATGTTAGTGCTATTTAAACATTTCAACGAATAGAAACCTGACAAATTATGTTTTGCTTCAAATATAGCCCTAGCTAAGATCTAACTTCTAACTGCACAACAAGTGGCAGCTTTTCAACAAGTATGTCACTAATTTACAAAATCAGAAATTTTGATTATCTCTGACGAGCAGTCATATAAAGTTCAAAAGGCAAAATTGTTCCAGAAATTGTATTCTCATTTAAAAAAAAAACAATCCGTTCATATTGCTTTCCTTTATTGGTCAGAGTATTGAGTACAGGAGTTGGGAGGGCATGTTGTGGCTGTACAGGACATTGGTTAGGCCACTGTTGGAATATTGCATGCAGTTCTGGTCTCCTTTTTATCGGAAAGATGTTGTGAAACGTGACAGGGTTCAGAAAAGGTTTACAAGGATGTTGCCAGGTTTGGAGGATTTGAACTATAGGGAGAGGATGAACAGACTGGGGCTGTTTTCCCTGGAGCGTCGGAGGCTGAGGGGTGACATTATAGAGCTTTACAAAATCGTGAGGGGTGTGGATATGATAAATAGACAAAGTCTTTTCCCTGGGGTGGGGGAGTCCAGAACTTAGCGGGCATAGGTTTTAGGGTGAGAGGGGAAAGATAAAAAAGAGACCTAAGGAGCAACTTTTTCATGCAGAGGGTGGTACGTGTATGGAATGAGCTGCCAGAGAAAGTGGTGGAGGCTGCTTTAATAGCAACATTTAAGAGGCATTTGGATGGGTATATGAATAGGAAGGGTTTGAAGGGACATAGATGGGGTGCTGGCAAGTGGGACTAGATTGGGTTGGGATATCTGGTCGGCATGGACGGGTTGGACCGAAGGGTCTGTTTCCGTGACTGTACATATCTATGACTCTACTGATGATGTATTTTGCTGTTTAATATGCTCCGACTGATTTTAAATGTTTTTCTTAAATAGTTTGTAGAAATAAAAGGAAGTGTTTTCAAGAAGTTTGAGAAGAACAATCTGTTCCAGATGTCCAACAGTGGTATGTACAATTGTGTAAGCCAATATTTAGCTCAGTTGGAGAAAAAAAAGGACCATTCGTTTCATAAACTTGGAACTATTTTTCAAGTTTGATTCAAATCGGGGGTAAAATTTTGTGTTTTGACATCTTGTATGTTAAAAGTGCAATATGATGACAAGTTCTAGTTTTTGTTTTAGGGACAATGGGCAAGTTGCAGCCAAAATGCACTTGAAATGAAGCTGTTAGTTAAAACTTCCAGTTTATGGGAAGAGTAATTTACATAATCACAAATTTAAATCCTAAATGCACCAGTCTGGTTGGGCAGCCTAACAGAAGATAATTGTCTTTTTTTTTTTAACCCTTTCCATTAAAATATATTTAAGAATCTAAGAATAGTGACCCTTTGCAATTTTGTTAAGAAACGTTTTCATTATTAAGTATACAGTTCTTTACCTGTGAGTAACCTGATTTAAAATTGCTAAAATCTACTTAAAAATAGAGTATACTGAACTGTTTGATATTTTCATATTGGGAGGTGGCGGTGTGGTGATAATATTACTGTACTAGTGACCCCACAAAGAAGATGGTGAAATTTTAATTCAATGAAAATCTGGAAGAAAAAAAACTAGCCTGCTAGTAACTGTAACTGTTTTCAGTTGTTGAAATAATCCATTTGGTTCATTGGGGAAGGGATTTGTCATGCATACCTGGTCTGGACTAAAATGTGAATTCAAACCCATAGCAATATGGTTGACTGTTAAGTGGAAAATTAGGGGTGGATAATAAATGCTGGCCTTATCAGCAAGACCTACATCCTGTGAAGGAACTTTTAAAAATGAATTGGTGTTCACTTGGTATTTTCTTAGTAAATTAACTATATTTTTACATGTAAACACATTGGAATTGAGGCCCTGATCAGATCAATCATGATAAGCCTTTCCCCTAATTTCATACCAGCTGAGTGGGCCTGTGTGATCCATGCTTGGCAGTGACTTTGTAACTGAACTTTGTGCGTAGTGATCAGTGATGCACACGAAAAGGCTTGGAGCTGCTTTGCATGTGCATCTTAGAGCAGACATCAACCATGATCATATAAACTTGCAAAGCACACTTAAAAGACTAAATGGCCTACTCCTCTTAATTTTGTGTTCTATGAAGAGAAAAAGGCAGCATAAAAGAATACCCAGAATCTGGGACCTGAATTGGTAGCATAGTTGCTGGGTGACCTAGGCTAAGTTTGATGGAGACTTCTGGGATTTGTGAAATGGTCCAGAGGGGAGAGAGAAAACACAACTGCCGAAGTGACAGAAATTTTAATAACAGTGGAATTGAGGATTGGTATAGCTAAGAAAAAAAGTGTGGATTTCTGTGAAGTCAGACTGAGAGCTCCTGGCCTTAAATACACTCCCAACTTGGCTAGCTCTGTTGCAAGGATAGATATCTCATATTGTTCTTCTCCCTGCCACCTGCAGGGAAACAGACCCTTCGGTCCAACCCGTCCATGCCGACCAGATATCCCAACCAAATCTAGTCCCACCTGCCAGCACCCGAATCATTAAATTTAGATTCAAAACCTTCTGAAAGGTAGGTTTGAAAGGTCTTACCCATGCCCCTCACACATTATGCATATATTCAGAGCCAATGAGTTATAAAATAACAATGGAGAAAGTGAGGACTGCAGATGCTAGAGATCAGAGCTGAAAATGTGTTGCTGGAAAAGCGCAGCAGGTCAGGCAGCATCCAAGGAGTAGGAGAATCGACGTTTCGGGCATGAGCCCTTCTTCAGGAATCCTAAAGAAGAGCTCATGCCCGAAATGTCAATTCTCCTGCTCCTTGGATGCTGCCTGACCTGCTGCGCTTTTCCAGCAATGCATTTTCAGTATAAAATAACAATGTCAAGCATGGAAAAGGTGAGGAGAGAAACACCCAATCAGAAATTTGTTTTGAGAAAAACATTCTGTTGTCAGCCTTACAAAAGTGTTAATCAGACAGAGCCATTGATTGTATCAGTAACAGGAACGTTTCCCTCATGTCTTACCTCTTAATCTTGTCCAAATCAACATACAGCAATCGCGACTCACAACATTGTTATTGGCTCAGTACTGCTATCTGCAATGGCCTAGTCAGCCATTCAGTTCAGGGAAATGGTGGACTTGCTGGTGGTATCCATGTGTGATGAAAGAACAAGAAAAAAAACTAATAAATGGGAAAGAAAATCAACCTTTGAACATATACTTCTGACTTAGTCGTCTCTACTTCATCTTGATATTTTTACGATGCTAGTCTCTTCTGTCTAATCCATAATTTCCTACCTCCACTCTGCTGTGTTCTTCACCTGAAGCTAATCTGTTTTGGAAACCTATTGCCCAACAAAAAAGCTGTAATCCAGTATCAACAAGGCCTAACTATAAATTGAGTCAGTGCTCTTAACACTTTAAAGGAGCTAAACCAACTTCAGACCAGTTTCCAGTCACCTGGAAAGCAACTTTTCTCTGTTATAATTACTACTAAAGTTCCATAAGCTTTGATATTTGTATGTTAAACTGAAAACCATTTTTATTTTGAGTAATATCAGCTTTTCCAGTTTACTGCTAAAAGAAGCCTTTATCTTATAAAATATTTCTTGTTATCAAACCTGGAGTCTTATTCAATACCTGAGGGCATTCCACAGTCATAATTCTCTCCCAATGCTTTTAATACTTGATGCTCTGAGTACCAATAATACTGATAAGCTCTAACCTGCAATTTTAACACATCTTTTGTTTGTTTATGTAATGTGGGCATAGATGGCAATGTCAGCATTTATTGCCCTTTCCTAATTGCCCTTGAGCAAGTGATTGTGAGCCACCTTATTAAACCACTGAAGTCTATTACTGAGTATGTTTATCCATAGTAATGTAAGGAAGTGAGTTCCAATTTTTTATTTTCCAGTGAAGGATTTGTTACATAGTTCCAAGGCAGGGCTATGTGTAATTTGGAGGGGATCTTGCTGTTAATGTTATTTCCATGCATTGTTGCCCATGTCCTCTTAGGTGATGGGATCAGTGGTATTCTCTCACTTGGATGGAACATGTGTTGAAAGCACAGTGATGAGTCACTGTGATGCATCTTATTAGTGGTATGTGCTGCTGCCACTGTGCGTCAGTGAGAACAAAGAAAATTTACAGCCCAGGAACAAGCCCTTCAGCCCTCCAAGCCTGAGCCGATCCAAATCTACTGTCTAAACATGTCGCCCAATTCCTAAGCATCTGTACTCCTCTGCTGCCCACCTGCTCATGCATCTGTCCAGACGCATCTTAAATGAATCTACTGTGCCTGTTTCTACCACCTCTGCTGGCAATGCATTCCAGACACCCACCACCCTCTGTGTGAAGTACTTGCCGCGCGTATCCCACTTAAACTATTCACCTCTCACCTTGAAAGCATGACCTCTCATTATTGAATCCTCCACCCTGGGGAAAAAGCTAATCTCCATCCACCCTGTCTATACCCTTCATGATTTTGTAAACCTCAGTCAGGTCTCCCCCCTCAATCTCCTTTTTTCTAATGAAAACAAACCTAACCTATTCAACCTCTCTTAATAGTTGGCACCTTCCATACCAGGCAACATCCTCGTAAACTTTCTCTGCACCCTCTCCAAACCGTTCACATTCTTTTGGTAATGTGACGACCAGAACTGTACACAGTATTCTAAATGTGGCCGAACCAATGTCTTGTACAATTTTAACATGACTTGCCAGTTCTTATACTCAATACCCCGTCCAATGAAGGCAAGCATATCATATGCCTTCTTGACCACCCTATCCACCTGTGCAGCAACTTTCAGGGTGCAGTTGATTTGCACTCCCAGATCTCTCTTCCCATCAACTTTTCCCAAGGGTCTTCCGTTCATTGTATAATTCGCTCTAGAATTAGACTTGCCTAAATGCATCATCTCTCATTTGTCTGGATTGAACTCCGTCTGACACTTTTCTGCCCAACTGTCCAGTCTATGTATATTCTCCTGTATTCTTTGACAGTCCCTTATGTTTTCTGCTACACCACCAAGTGGTGGATCGATTGCCAATCAGGCTATTTTGTTTTGGGCTTCTTGAGTATTTTGGAGCTATACCCATCAAAGCAATTCGAGAACGTTCCATCCCAGTCTGGACTGGTGTCGTGTAGATAATGAGGGACAGGTTTGTGGGGTATCAGGCGGTGAGTTACTCACTGCAGAATTCTTAGTCTCTGACCTGCTCTTTTAACCACTGTGTTCGTGGAGAGTCCAGTTGAGAGTCTGGTCAATGGTAACCCCCACAAATGTTGATTCAGTGACAGTAACACTATTGAATGTCAAGGGATGTAGTTAGATTGTCTCTTGCAGGAGATGGTCATTGCCTCGCATTTGTGTGGCACGAATGCTATTTGTCACTTGTCATTTCAAGCCTTTATATTGTTCAGATCTTGTTGCATTTGAACATGGACCACTTCAGTATCTGAGGAGTTGTGAATAGTATTGAACATCGTGCAGTCATCAGTGAGCATCCCCACTTCTTGTCTATTCTGAAGAGTGGGCTTAATATGAGGGACTTGAAATCTCCTGTTATTATTATCCTATTGTTCTAACACTGCTCTGAGATTTACCAATATACCAGCCTTTTTATCCGTTCCTGACCAGCCATCTATAGTACACCCACAGCAACATTTTTGTCCTCCTTTGTTTTAAGTCCTACCATATGGCCTCATTTGAGCAGTCTTCTAAGGTATCATCTGCTCTTACTACAGTAGTTAACTCCTTGATCAATATTGCAACACCGCCTCTTTTAACCACAGGCCCCATCCCCACACCCTACCCCTAGCCTCCCATCCATTTCTCCTAAGGATTCTATGCACAGAAATATTGAGCTGCCAGTCCTGTCCCTCCCTCAACAATGTCGCTGAGATAGTAAGTATATTACATCCCATGTGTTAATCAGCACTCTCACCTCATCTGCCTTACTCACAAGTCACCTTGCATTAACATATAAGCCTTCCAGTCTTGCCAGGCTGCCTGTTCTTTAGGCAGTATTCACAATGCCTTCTAGATCGACTAGGTGCTTGTCAGTGTACATCCCTAATGTACCTCCATTCGTATTCCATACCCCTGTCAAACTAACTTATACTTTAGTATTTAGATGAGCCCCTGAAAGCACCATAGCATGCATGTCTATGAGCCAAATGTTGGAAAATGGGATTAGAATAGATTGGCGCTTGACGATCAATGTGGACACATTGGCCTGAAGACCTTTCTCCTTGCTGTTGAAATTCTTGACTCTTTTTAATTTGCATTCCATTATTTCTACTCTCAACCAAATCTCTATCCTTATCAATAGAATGCCGAAACCAATAAAGGGCTAGTTGTGATCATATTAACATACTCTATTCCTGCACCTGAAGTCGAAGTTTGCTGTGCCATTGAAAAGGATCATAGCTGATCTGATTGTAACCTAAGATCTACATACCACGTGCATCTAACCTGTCAACACATGCATAACAAGAATCTGTCTACCTTTATTGTAAAACTATTCAAAGGGTCTACTTCCACCATTGTTCCAGGAAGAATGTGCAAACCCCTCAACCCTCTGAGAGAAAATCTTTTTCCTAATGTCTGTTATAAATGGGGAAACTCCTGACTGAATTAAAATTAACTTGCTTATCTGAAAGGAGTTTGAAGGGAAAAGGAACTGGTCTTGCAGATTTAGGCTAATGGAGTAAAGATGACGTTGAGTTTATGGCCAGTTGAAATTGAGAGGCCCAGAGTAGTTTGGGTAAGATTGAGTGAAGGAATAGTTTGATCAGGTGATGGGAAGAGAAAATATCTTGGATTGAGTAATGGTGGAAGAGGAAGGGATAGGGATATGGAATACGAGTACTGATTGAAGAATGGTAGGGAAGGGGTAACTATAAGTTGAAACCAAAAGAGAAAATGTTGGAAAATCTCAGCAGGTCTGGCAGCACCTGTAAGGAGAGAAAAAAAACTGACATTTCGAGTCTAACTGACCCTTTGTCAAAGTGTTGACAAAGGGTCAGTTAGACTCGAAACGTCGGCTCTTTTTCTCTCTTACAGATGCTGCCAGACCTGCTGAGATTTTACAGCATTTTCTCTTTTGGTTTCAGATTCCAGCATCCGCAGTAATTTGCTTTTAACTATAAGTTGATATTGAGTGATGAATACAGAATAGGTTTAGTAATGATGAGAGACTGAGTGAATTGAGTTGATGAAGTCACAACAGTTTTGTCATGGCTTAGTATGATACAGTGTCTGGTTGGGTAGAACAAATAGTTCTGCTAAGAAAATGCTGCGAAGGGCAAGCAACATGCAGTTGAAATTAGGGCATTGCGTAGTTCTCATGAGCAGTGTGCAAACATCATTTGGAGACCTATATGTTTTATCTAATCATCTGCGGTAAATATCAGATTTACAAATAGGTATATTGTCTCTTAATTACCAAAGCATTTTCATTTTAAGCTCTATCAGAAATGCTATGGTAGATGTATAACTTTCTAGTTGTTTGCAGTGAACTCTCAAATTTCTGTTGCTATCAGTTGTATGTGGCCTGATTTGGAATAGACTTTCATGTACTTTTAAGACTAGCATTTATTAAACAGTGCAGTTTGTTCTTATAGTGCTTCAAACCATGTCAGTCATTTAGACTTTTAAAGGCATTGGTGCAGTAGAAAATAAAATGATGATAATATATGGGATAACTTGTACAACATCTCTACAATTATTTTTTCAAAAGTTTCTGTACTCCATGTGATTTTATGTTGGAGATGCTATGAATTGTTATTTGCTATTAAAAAAAAGAGTGCTTAGAATGTCATGATAAAAAGATACAATTATTATATCATGCAAGTTTTATATAGAATAATTTCTAGGTGTCTTTTGCTTTGTCATATAATGTAAGAAAAAAATCTTTTGCAGATATCAGAGAGAGGTTTAACAACTATGTCCTTCTGCTGATTGTTTGTTTGAGGAACATGGAACAGTTTTCGTGGAACCCAGGTATAAATTCCTTGCAGTTAATTTCAGTTTTCTCAGGTCTATTCTAATTTGCAGAATAATATGTGCTTCTATCTAATGATATTCAGCCGTAGTTTAGTTGTGATTTGAATTGCTTAGTTTATTTTCAGTATTTTTCATTTAAAGTGAATCAATTTTCAATAGCATTTTGTCTTTCTTGAATAGACTAAATTGAAGTTGAACAGAGCAAATTTGCCCATACATATCCTGAATTTCTCTCACAATATTTCTGGGGATTTGATCATGTGGGAGTTCACATCATCCACTCTTGTGACTACTGAGGAGCTGCAGAAACCATGTTACTTTTTCTGTCGCTCTTCTTTTCAAGTTTCTCAAAATGACCAGGAGAGTCACTATAGAAATTCACCCCATTAATTTAAGTTGTCCACTTCCTTCATATCCAAGATTTCTTACATTAATTTTAATATGCACTTGTAATTTATTTCTCTAGTTCATTAAGTTTTATTGTCTTAGTATGTCATGTAGTATGTAACTATATCTACGTATCTTGCATGGTTTGGGTCTAAAGTGAATTTCCGTTGAACAGATTTATTTGTACAATAAAACAGTAATTTGTCCAGAATTGCCACGAAAGATTAAATACATTTGTGTTGGTATGAGCTCCAGATTAATTCGTGTTTGAATTAATTGTTAAATGCCATGAGTAAGAAAGCAAGACTTGTATTTATGGTAGTGACTTTCACAACCACAGCTGATACTGCAGTGCTTTACAGCCAATGAAGTACTTTGCACCCACAAGCAGTAAAATATTGCCCAAATAATCTGTTTGTAATATTTATTGAGGAATTAATTTTGACCAGGCCACCATTGGTAAGTTCCCTGCCACTTTTCAAGATTGTGCTGCAAATTTGTTTATAGCTAACTGAGAGGAAAGTCAGGGAAAGATAGTTTAATATCTCATCTGAAAGATGGCATTTGTAACAGTGTACTTGTGCAATATTGCACTGGAGCATAAAGTTTAACATTTCAAGCGTGATTTGAGCCCTCAACCTTCTGATTCAAGGAAAGACTGCTGCCAATTGAACCTTAACTAACATTATTATAACTTCTGTGGAATTAACTTATTTTCATCTGACAATGAAATTATTGCTTTGTATTGTTATGATGATGTGTAAGTTGACAGTTTCCAAACTGATTGGAACAATAAGGCCTCTTCCATGTGACCACTTGGTGACGGAATAGGCAATTATTATTCTCCATAAGATTGACACACGGTGCATTCACAATTCACTTAGCTTTCCTTAAGTATTTGTGTTTAGATTTATTTTATAAATATTCTTTTAACACATCCAGGAAGCCTCAAGACAGGTTTCAAACCTGAGCCATAAGTGTGTTCTAATTTTTTAAAAGATGATTATTGATGTTATCCCAAAGTTCATGGAGAATGAAATCATGTTATTGGATTTCCTGCCATTGGAAATCCCCGTTGAATCCCTAATGTCTTAAACTTTTAGTGCAGTGTATCACCAACGTTTATATACCCCAACTGCCTACTGTCTATGGAGTAATTGGATATTTAATTTTTGAAAATGATTTCTTCACAAACTCCAAACAGACCTATAAGCTTTCTGGAATCTTAAATGCTGTCACCATGGTATTGGAGCAGATCACATGATTTAGCGGTTTCCGTGGTAACTGTATTTACTGAAAACCAGGGAAAAGTCAAATTTTATTTGCTGTGCTTCACTTGGAAAACAATTTTTACTTGCATGCATTGAACTCATATTGCATAGTAACACAAAACATAAATAACTTGAATTTCTAAAGATCCTTTCAGGAGATTTCCAATTCTTACAGTCAGTGAAGTATATTCAACATGTAATCACTCTAATGCACTGTAGGAATGTCTTCTAAAAGAATGCTCTATTTTCTCCCTTATTTTTCTTTTCCTTATCTGTGTGAAAGTTTGCTAAATTAAGCAAATTAAGGAATGACGCACCACAGATATATCAAGTTTATTGATTTACAAAGATGTTTAAATACCTTTACTTGAAGTTCTAATTAATTATGCTGAAATGCTTTTTTGACAACGGTAAAGTGCATTGCACACTGACTGCTTGGAAGTTGTCTGTGACTGTATGTTTGAGTTTTGAAAGTAATTGTTACTGATGAGAACTATACTGTATTCAAGGACCTATCAATAAACAATACAAGAAAGTAATTTATTTAGTTTTGAAGATAGACAGATCTTTTGCTATTCTAACTCCCTAGAATTAAGAGTGAAGGTGAAACATGGAGAGATGGAATGGTAAGCAAAACAACAGGAACTCCTGTAGCCTAAAATATCCTCAAAAGTAACAGAGTATTTTTGAATGGATAAAATTTGGTAGGAGATTGTTTTAGTTAACTGCAAATATATAAATACAAAATTAATTATACTGAAGCTGGAGAATTATTTCAGTAACTCTCAGATTTTATTTCTCATTTTCAGATCATCTCTGGGTGTTGTTTCCAGACGTTTGCATGGTAATAGCATCTGAAATAGCTGTGGATGTAGTTAAACATGCTTTTATTACAAAGTTTAATGACATTACAGCTGATGTGAGTATGTAGGTAATTATTATTATATATAATAGAATTTGTAATGATATCGTATTGTTTGAGTTCATTCAGTGTCCCAAAGCATTTCAATACTAACATATTGGCCAGGGAGTTGTTGGAGCAGCGTAGACTGGAGCTGGGTGTTGGGACTGTGTGCAATACTAATTCCTGCTGATTCTGTGGGAGTTGTCCAGAAAGTTGAATTTTCAAGTGGACACTAACCTGGCATCTGGAACCCACTAAATGAGTCTAAAGTCCGAAAATGTGGAGGATTCTGACTAGCAATAACTTTTCCTAGATAACTTTATGAAAGTGAGTACTGCAGATGCTAGAGATTAGAGTCAAGAGTGTGGTGCTGGAAAAGCACAGCCGGTCAGGCAGCATCCGAGGAGCAGGAAAATTGACGTTTCGGGCAAAACCCCTTTTGCCCAAAATGTTGATTTTCCTGCTCTTCGGATGCTGCCTGACTTGCTGTACTTTTCCACCACCACACTTGCCTAGATAACCATCAAGCTTACAGATTAAAAACATGGATAACTATTAAACTGACTCACGACCCCTCTCCTTGAGCCTACCTTCCCTGACACCTCCTGAAGCAACACCTCTCCTTCACTTTGTCACTCCTGAAGCAATATCTCTCCCTTCTCTTGCCATCCCTTTGCACCACACCTATTCTGTGTGGTGATCATAGATGCGACTCCAGAATGTTATGTTGCCTCCCTGATGTCATATTGTAATAGGTGGTTGCAGGACATCATTCAACAGGGTGGCTGAACAGCCAGAGGTGATGGTCCATTTGGCCCAATGGAGAATATGAGGATTTACAAAATGCTTCGAGATGCAACTGGTATTGGCTTAGATAATTGCAAGTTAATAGGTTAAATGGGATTAAGGGAGAAAGAAATTAATTTTAAATCAGGGTTACTGTGGATGTACATAAATGCATGTAGACATTGGTGCAGACTACCATGTGCAAGTGTGATGTTCTGGCAGTAACAGACCTGGCTCAAGGAGGAGCAACAAACATAGAATGATGGTGAAACTTAGCAGACCTGTCAGCATTTGTGCAGGGACAAACAATTAACATTTTAAGTCTAGTAGAACTCTCCTTCAGTTCTCTGTTCTCTCTCTCAACTTTCAAACAGCAATTTTAAATATGCATAGAGCACGGTATCTGCTTTAAAAAAAAGAGAATGCCAGATTTTAAGTATGCATATTGTTGGCACCTTGCTAATGTAGCTCTGCTTTTTCCTATACATAGGTATACAGTGAATATAGAGCTAGTCTTGCATATGACTTGGTCAGTAGCCGCCAAAAAAATGTAAGTATAAAAATACAATTTCTTGTCTATTATTTTATTAAAATATTTTATCCAATTCATATTTGCCATTTTTCTCCAAAATGAAAATTTAAAGGAACAACTTATATTGGAAATTGTGTTTCAAGAACCAGTTTTGCTCATTTCACATTATGAAATCCTACATATCAGGCTGATTTAAGCTGTTTTAAAAACAATAAAAAGTACAATGGAAGTACAATGTTATTTGCTGATTTTAAAAAGAATAAATTGTGAACCGTATTATCTAATCCTGTAATTTTCAGGCTGAGGAATTACGTTAAGAACAGCCAGACTGGAGTCAGAGCAAATTTCTGGAGTTATTTCTCCACCTTTTAGTTGGTTTGTGTTTGTGCAGAAAGATCCAATGAAACATTCACTGAGCAATATTGCCATGTGATTCTAGCCTGTAACTTTGTGCGGTGATTCAGATCTAATATGAAATAATGAGGAAACCTTGCCTACACCAGTCCACTGTGTGGAAGATCAAAAATTTACCTCAAATGTTGTATGTAAATTCCTCATGTGCACAAGCAAACGTTTTTTTTTAAATCCTACAACCAAATGGGTCAGCTGCAACCATTTGTATGTCCCTCCTTTACTCTTCCCTCAGAGCAACTTCAGCTATAATAACTTTCAAAGATGACGCTCCAGCAGTACTCATGTATTTAGTTCCAAGCAATGTACACAAACCTGTACAGCCTAACAGTTAAGAAATGGAAATAGCAATAATGTATTTTCTAATGTCCACTACAAACCATTAATCAAATGAGGTAAAACTTAGAACTACAAAAAGTGCAAAAAAAAGTATTAAAATAATTTTGTTCAGTTAAACAAGATAAAGTTTGATTAAAATTGAGAAAGCCTTTGAAAGTTCATCTAGGATTCAAGTGCTTTCCTAGATCACCAAAGTTATCAGTACATTTTGATGTAGTTATGGAAAATAAAATGAAAATATTGACATTTATGAAAACTCTAGGAACTAGAAATCCAAATACCTGTACTTTGAAAATGTGAATACAAATGGATCATAAAAGAAGCCAATGGGCATTTTAGCTTTTATAAAAACGTAAAGTACAAGGATGAAGAATCAATTAAATTTATACAAAACATTGGGAGACATTGGGGTGCTGCGGAGTTGGAGACTTTCCAAATGGGGGCCCAAAGCAACATTTCTTCTCAATGATTAAAAGGTCTTTGCATAGTATTCCATAGTGTCTGCTGGAATCACTGACACCAGTGGTATATTCCATAGCCCCTCAGCATTTAATTGGAAGTTGTTTTAAAACAGCATTTGTCAGGTGTGACTAAAAAGGTTCAGACATAATCCTTTGAACTTGGCCCCGTTAATAAGTTGACAAAAGATTATTTCCACCTAAGTGACATAACAAGTATGGTAAACTTGGGCTCATGAAATTTTTATAAAAGAAAGGAACAGGCATTTTGGGAATACCATTGATATAAGAGTACAAATGTATAATGCAACAAAATAGTGGTGTATCTTTACAGATTTAAGTTCCCAATCTCAGTAATCTCTGCATGAAATAATCAAGTACATTCCCAAAGGGTTGGTTAGCATAAATGAAAATAGAATTCTTATTTGCCTCTGTTTTGTGCCTAATGGCTGCCAAAGGATAGCACTTGTAGGTGCAATAAAATCTGCTCCAAGTCATTCACCATTCAGACTTTGACAGGAATCTCTATTCCTTTAGTGTCATTGGGTCAAATCCTGAAACACACTCCCTCATGGCATTAAAGGTGTACCTACATCAAATGGATTACAGCAATTTAACAAGGCAGAACGCCATTGCCTTCTCAAGGGCAAGTAAGATTGGGCAATAAATAATGTCGCAGCCAGCAATGCACCATTGAATAGAAAAACAAGCTAAACATCAACAATTGCTAAGTACACTGAATTGTATGGAATGCCCTGTGAGATCAAAGTGATGTCCATTAGGGCAGCAATCATTACTTCACTTTTGAGAATATCTGTAAAAGTCAGTATCATTAAAGTTTATTTTTGAGGTTAAAAATTAGTGGTCTACTTTCCCATGTGCTTAATTCTGGCAAGTTGTGCAAACTCTAGAAGCATCCTGTTAAACAGGCAATAAATGCTGATATGCTTATTGTTTAAATTAAGCAGTTTATGCTTCAAGGAATACTAAGCTATTTCTTCCCTCCTATCAGTGGACCTTTTTAGCTTCAGCTTTGTTGTCCAATTATTTGGTTCTCTTGCTAAACTATAACTTATTGTCACCTCTTTGTGTAGATCAAACTATCATCAAATAATGCATAATTCAGTTACCTTTGTGGTTAGATTGATTATGTTACTTATTCTATCAAGTTAATGCATTTCTTTAGAATGGTTGCTGCACCTAAATATTAGGGAATTTTCACAATTCACCAGTTAGCTGACTTCATTACTTGATCACTTTATTATTTTGTTAAGGTCTATTTGATGGTGAACATTGAACAATTTTCTTTACAGGCATATACAGATTATAGTGATACAGTTTCCAGAAGAATGGGCTTTATACCACTTCCACTAGCAGTTTTGGTAAGTTATAGTTATTACACATTTATATAGAAAGTTGAAATACTTTTGCACTTCCATGGTTTAAAGTCATAATTGCTACTGGAAATAGTAGTTGAAAAATTTTCTCTTGGGTTTTTGTTTGCCATAACTGCAGTAGAGACTGGGATTTCTGACCTAAGTGTTTCAGTCATGACTAAGTTTTGGGCAGGCTGATACACAGTATGGGATAATAGTAGATACATTTGGAAAAGTCTGTAAATATGGTACCATATAAGGTTGTTACTGGACAAGTAATCCAAAACTCTGGAGTAATAATCTGAAGAAGTTAGTTCAAATCTCACCATGGCAATTAATGAATTGAATTCAGTTAATTAAAGAAAATCTATAATAAAAACCTAGTATGAATTGTGTTGAACATTAAGCCATTGCAATATTGTAAACTGATTCATTAATGTCTTGCGAGAAATAAATCTGCCACCTTTACATAGTCTGGTTTATATGTGAGTCCAGCCTATATCATTGTAGTTAGCTCCAAACTGTTCTATGAATTGGCTGAGTCATTCAGTAAGACAGTCCACTGCACCTTCTCAAACACCGGGGATGAGCAATTCATTCAAGCATTCTAGCAATACTCATATCCACAAATAAATCAAAACAATGTTGTAGAATCAACTATGAAAGATCATCAAAGAACAGATTAGAGTAATTGAGTCTAGAGATGACAAAATTCTAAATATCTATTTCATTGATGGCAATGCTGCAGTAAAGAAAATGAGCCAGTTTGGTAATGGATAAAATACATTGTTTCAAAGCACAGTTTGACAAAACTGAACATGTAAGAAAGCAGTGTTAAAGGTGATTGGCAATGATGGTGGCTTTAGTTTTTGGCAAGTTGAACAGGTTGTGACTCCTTGTTATTGCATAGACTATTTGACAACATGAAACTGCTGGTTTGAGAGAGTTGGTGGAAAAGTAAAGTTGGATGTCATCAGCATGGACCTGGAAGTGGACTCCATACTTTTTGAATAATACTGAGGGGCAGCATGTAGATGAACAGGAAGAGTGTCTTGAGAATGAATCACCGCAGACTTAGCGTGACAATTTGGAAGTTCAAAGAAAAACCAGTGCTGGAGATCTACTTAGTCGGCATGGAGTCTGTCAAAGTGATGATGGATTATGACTTTGGTTGACAAAATCAAATATCATTGGAAGTTTAAGATGTTTCAGTTGTGATAACACCTGACTGCCACAGGCACAGTAGACATCACTGCTGCCATTGACCAATAATAACTGTATAGAAGTCAGATTTTTAGAGAGATGACTGAAACTGAGAGGCTGTGTTCAATGAAATTAGAGAGATGGCTCAGTAGTTAGATTGATCATACATTGTTTTGTTGAGGAGGTTGTACTTACAGTGGTTTTAGAAGGGACAGAATGGTGTCTGAGGAAAGTAACCCATCCACTATATCAGCTCGCATGATGGTTGGGAGTATAATTAAATGTGATTGTGGATGTAGGAGATGAATCACAGAAGATAAGAAAAACAGAAAATAGATATAGATGAGAGAAATTTAAAGTGGGATTATCCAGAGCTAGAAATGATAAGGTAATGAGGTGGGAAAAAAAATCTAATCAGAAAGAGTACGTAGATATCAACATTTGACACACATAATTTTTACACAATATTTTATGTATATAACCATGGTTTATGTCAATTTATCAAGTTAATTTTTCACATAAGTTGTTTTTGAAGTGGGTTATTTTAGTAAAAAGGGCAAGGCATTGCATAATATTTAATGTGTTCACACCAAATCTGACTATAACATATATGTGCCATGTGTGTTCAAATTCGCTGTCATGTGGCAATTTTAACAGAGTAGAAAATTGATTTAGCAGAAATGTCATGATGGTTGGATGACCAAAGAGAAAATACTGTTACAATGACTTGAAATTACCATTTCCATCACAAAGACCACCTCTGCAACATTGCCCAACTGTGCCCTTGCCCTCAGCCCATCTGCTGCTGAAATCTTTAATCCAATGGATGTTATCTCAAACTTCACTATTCAGATGTTGTCCTTCCTGGTTGTTCCACTATTCACCAACATTCCAAAACTCAGTTTCCAGTGTCATCATTTTCATCCAGTTCCTTTTACTTAAACCCCTTATGCACACTAGCATACATTTGTTGCAGGTTTGCTAAACAGATCAAGTTTATAGTTCCTATCCTGACGTTCAAATTCTTCCATGGCTTCATAGTCCTATCTCTGGAACCTCTTTTTCAGCATTGCTACCTTCTAAATGCATTATGCTTTTCAATTCTAGCCTCTTACCCCCTCTGTTTCCTTCATCCCATCGTTGGAAGTCCTGGCTGTAAATTGTGAAATTCCCTCTCCATATCTTTGTTCCTTTTAGTTTTTTCTTCAAGGATACTCATTTTAGTCATCCATCCAAATATATCTTCCTTTGGCTTGATGTCAACTTCTGGTTAATGATGCTCATTGAAAGATTTTTGGAACTTAAAGCTACTACGTAAATGCAATTGATATTGAAATATCTTGATCACACTTTTATGAGTAATTATAACTTAAAAAGGCATAAGATCTGGATACTCTACTTTGAGTTCATTTGAAACATTTAAGTTGAAACATTTTATGGTTCAATAGCAAACTGTGGTCCATTTTAAAGTTCTAAGTTTGAGCTGCAACAGAAATTGAAGATTTAGATTATACTTTTCATTCTGTTATTTCTTAGGATGTGAGCATTTCTGGGAAAGCCAAGATCTATTGCAATTCTAAGTGCCTTGAAAAGGGTTGAATTACTTACATAAAAGTCTAGTTAATTTTACTTAATTTTTCTGCAAAACATTTTTGATTTTTGCATGATTAGATTCTCTACAGTGTGGAAACAGGCCATTCGGCCCAACAAGTCCACACCGACCCTCCAAAGAGTATCCCACCCAGACCACTTCCCTCTGACTACCGCGCCTAATACTATGGGAAATTTAGCATGGCCAGATCACCTGATCTGCACATCTTTGGACTGTGGGAGGAAATCCATGCAGACATAGAATGTGCAAACTCCACACAGACAGTCTGCCCAAGGCTGGAATCGAACCTGTCCCTAACGCTGTGAGGCAGCAGTACTAGCCACCGTGCCGCTCCAGTGGGGATTATGTAGTTGATTCCACTAAATCCAACTTTGCCATAGTATAGCACCGTCTCTAGTAAGTAACCTGTCCCTTCACAGAGTTGCCAGTTGTAATTAAACTGCAACCATTGAACCACCTGAAATCCTAAAATTAAATTTTGAACCATTTTCAAATTCAGCTGACATTTGGATGCAAGTGGTTCAGGGATCAGATGGCTATACTAGTTGAACTTGGTTTAGTTCTGAACTTTCATTCCAAGTGCCAAATGTCCAGTCTGTCTACCAATGAGGACAATGATTTTAGATTAGATTAGATTACTTACAGTGTGGAAACAGGCCCTTTGGCCCAACAAGTCCACACCGACCCTCCGAAGAGCAACCCACCCAAACCCATTCCCCTGCATTTACCGTTTCACCTAACACTACGGGCAATTTAGCATGGCCAATTCACCTAACCTGCACATCTTTGGACTGTGGGAGGAAACCGGAGCACCCGGGAGAATGTGCAAACTCCACACAGGCAGTTGCCCAAGGCAGGAATTGAACCTGGGTGCTAACCACCGTGCCGCCCAATTAAATTGCATGTTTTAGTCTTTGCTACATGATTAGATATTAGGTGCTTCTTACAGTTGATGTCTGCATGGTGAGCAGTATGTACATAATATTCAGAGCCTATTGCCACCACATTTTCCTAAGCACCACATGACCTCATGTGATACTGATCTTTCTACCAGTGAGAGATGCAGAGCCTGAGTAGCAACTGCTTTGCTATGTGCAATGAAATATCTGTAGGTTGAGTATAATATCGTAAGTGCGTGTTCTATGTAATACCTTCCATCAGCTGCAGTTTCAAATCCCCATTTTCTCATTAATCATATGTTTGACATTTACCTTTGTATCTACAACCTACGGTTGTGTGAATCCACCAACCATAAAGTTCTAATATTCTAATCCTATGTACTTCACCAATTTTTGAGGGCTTTGGAGACCCTTTCTTACCACAAGTCTGATTCCTTCTCCAGTGTAGATCAGTTGTAGGTCACTGCACATCTGTATATTTTCCTTGCTGTTGCTTCCACTTATTAGGAAACATCCACCTCTTAAATTTATTCATGAACTTGTACAGGGCTAGTGGACGTCCTTCTGTTCTGTGCCTAGGATATCTGGATGATAGTACATGTCTTCTATGCACTGAATTGAACATGAGAGATACCGAAGTGTCATTTATCTCTGCTTTATATGGTCATGCTGGACTCTTTACAGTCCAAATTTGACATCTGCCAAAAACCTTGCTAGTCCTGCTGTAGGAATCGAAAAGGGAGCAGGTGTTCCTGCACTTCTTAGCTTGGAGAGATCCTCATCTTTCTCTTTCATTACCTGCTTTGGTTAAAACCATTGGTAGTCACCCTGAATTGCTAGGTTGACTCCCAATGTTTTATGTGTTGCTGGAAAAGCGCAGCAGGTCAGGCAGCATCCAGGGAACAGGAGAATCGGCTTATGCCCGAAACGTCGATTCTCCTGTTCTCTGGATGCTGCCTGACCTGCGCTTTTCTAGCAACACATTTTCAGCTCTGATCTCCAGCATCTGCAGACCTCACTTTCTTCCCAATATTTTATCATTACCTACCATCTCCTCAACCACACCATCATCATTATCCTAACCATCCTCATCATAAAAAGTATGTAGGCTTCATAAACTATTCGCCGAGCTGGGAATTTGTGTTGCAGACGTTTCATTCCCTGTCTATGTGACATCCTCAGTGTTTGGGAGCCTCCTGTGAAGTGCTTCTGTGATGTTTCCTCCGGTATTTATAGTGATTTGTATCTGCCACTTCCGGTTGTCAGTTCTAGCTGTCCGCTGCAGTGGCCGGTATATTGGGTCCAGGTCAATGTGCTTATTGATTGAATCTGTGGATGAGTGCCATGCCTCTAGGAATTCCCTGGCTGTTCTCTGTTTGGCTTGTCCTATAATAGTAGTGCTGTCCCAGGCGAACTCATGTTGCTTGTCATCTGAGTGTGTGGCTACTAAGGATAGCTGGTCATGTCGTTTCATGGCTAGTTGGTGTTCATGGATGCGAATCGTTAGCTGTCTTCCTGTTTATCCTATGTAAACCAATGTAGTATACAAAATCCCATGCAAGGACTGCACAAAACACCTCTAAATCAACAGGATGATAATGGATCACTAAGCGGCCTTAACCAGGTTTTGGAATTGTGGAATGCATCTCAATATCAGATTTTGTTTCAGGGTTTTGTGAAGATTTGTAGTCGGGTTGTGGATGTGGTTGTTGGTTTGCTTGCTGAATTGGTGGATTGTCATGCAGATGTTTTGTCACCATGCTAAGCATCATGCATCAACAGTGCGATTTCCATGAAGCATTGTTGTTCTGTTCCACTAGATATTTATATGATCTGGTCTGTTAAGGTGGGTGTTGTCATTTCTGGTTTTTCTCTGCAGTGGTTTGTATGTGGCGTTTATTTCTACATGCTTGTGATGGCATTCTGGGTTGAAAGCCAGGTCTCTGGGAATTCCCGTGTCTCTTGTTAGCTTGTCCAAGGATGGTTACATTGTCCCAGTCAAATTGATGGCCCTCCTTGTCAGCATGTATTAAGATGAGGGAGAGTTGGTTGTGCCCTTTTGTTGCTAGTTGATGTTTGTAAATCTGGATTGCTAGTTTTCTGCAGGTCTGTCCAAAGTAGTGTTTATGGCAGTTGTTACACAGGATCTTTATGTTATGTTGGTTCTGCATGTTGTGAGTATGGGGTCTTTTTGTCCTTGTAAGTAATTGGCGTAGTGTGGCTGTGGGACACCTACATAAGGTCTTCAGAAACGAGTACCCCAGCAGCTTCATCGCCAGTGTTCATCGGACAGACAAGGTCAAGAGGACACTGCACACACCGATTCACTGGTCACCATACCTCTGATCAAGAACATAGCAGAAATGACAACCAGACTCCTACGACCACTAGGAATAATGGTAGCCACACTATGCCAACTACTTACAAGGACGAAAGACCCTGTACCCACAACATGCAGAACCAACATAATATACAAGATCCCGCGCAGCAACTGCCATGAAACTGCCATTGGATAGACTGGCAGAAAACTAGAAATCCAGAAACACGAACACCAACTGCAACAAAACGGCACGGCCAGTAACAGAATGCCAGCAACAAGCATGTAAAAATAGACCCATATTACAAACCATTGCAGAGAGAAACCGGAAATGACAACACCCACCTTAACTGACCAGGTCATATAATTATCAATCGGAATAGAACAACAACACTTCACGGAAGCTGCGCTGATGATGTTACCTAGCATGGGGATGTAATATCTGTATGACAACGTGCCAGCTTGGCAAACAAACCAACACCCACATCCGTTATGTATCAATGCGTTCCTGTGGCTTCCAGTTTCATTAATGTATCATGTGGAATTACAATGATAGCAATCTTAATGGATTTCACTGAGCCTGAACTGCATTTAAGCTTTATGGGAGTTCACTTTGGATTGTTTCTCAAGTATGTGAATGTAACAGGAGAATAGGCCTAAATCTGGACTTGTGTTGGTCTGATGTTCAATATCATTTAATCTCTTGAAAAGTATAAATGTTCTGGAAATAAAATGGAGATATATTTAAGTTACATTTATCAAAATAAATTGCCAGGATAGCTTTTCAACTCTCTACTTTACTCATTCCTGACTTTACATTTCCTCTGATTTCTGAAGGAACATGCATTCTGGCCTTTCAACTTTTGAGCCCAATTTTGCATCTAACTCAGACTACTGGTGGGAATGTACCCTTAGTGGAAGGAGTAAAATTAATTGAAGTACTCTCAGTCCAGTCGCTGGTAGGTACAGAATATGACAGCAACTTCTGTTAAGCAATTAATTAGTACCAACTAGCAATCTCAATCCTGGAATTGCTGCAAGCTCCCTGAAGTCTTGCCTTCATTTCATCAATTGAAATTGCCTGCTCCAGAAGGCCCTTACATGATGACATCTCTCACCAGAATTCTGTCTAACTGGAGTAGGATGGAGAGTCAGGAATTGTAGATTTCAGCAGTCAGGGGCCTGGAAAAGTTTCATCAAATGGATACTCTGAGCAGTGAAAGGGTGCTCAGACATTGGGCTGTTGTGTCTAAAACTGGTTGATCCCTCAGTTTCCTTCTTACCTGCCCTTGGCTTTCCCCTCAGGTTCCCCCTCAGTCCCCCAACTGCCCAACCACCTGCCTGCCATCAGCTTCCTTCTATATTCCCTGCCTGCCCTCAGTCCCCAATTCATCCCTAGCTTCCCCCTCTGTCCCCTCCTTACCCTTGGCTCCCTCCTTGGTCTCCCTTTGACTTCTCCTCATTCAACCTGCTCCCTTGTGGCATAAAATTACAAATGAAACCACAAAACTGCATGAGTTCTGGTATTATGTGGTACTTGGTAAGAGTTGTTCACTGCCAGCAATCTTCCTTTGTCTTTCCTTTGCCTCAGGCCTAACTAGTGGTAGACGATACAACACTATCAGGCAGCGGAGCTCTTCTTGGATACTAAGAAGGTTGATTGCATGATAGCAATAAAGATAATTACAGTTCTGTGTAATTTCAGCAACTCTAGGGAGCTGGTAGAGATGCATTTGCTCCCTCTGAAAGCTAGAGTGGAGCTCCCTGTGTACACCCACATGCTGTGCAACATCAGTGAAATAGATAGAGGCAACATAACATGAACTTACCTAGTTGGTCATAACAAGATTAACTCAGAGAAAAGGATCCCTTCCCTTGCAGATACCTTTCCAAGTACAAAAATATTAATGCTTTAAGAGAGCCAATTTAGCCATATCTTTTTGAGTTTAAAAAATGTGTTTATTTGTTACTAAACTATGAGGAAAAGTAAAACGTAGCACATATACATGCGCAGAGGTTAGAAATAAGAATTGAGTGAAAAGATAACAGTTAAAAAAGTATAGAAATTCATCTTTGGTTTGTCTATGCAGAGTAGAATGTGGAATGGTGCATCCATTAAGTTGAGTGATTTGAGGAGTGTTGACTCTGGCAGCTAGTTTGAACATTCTGCATTCTACGGATTACCCAAAAGTAGTTGTCCAGTTTCCTCCTCTTTTTTGATTGGAAAATTGCCATCAGAAGTCGGAGACCAAGAGAGACTTTCCGAGTTTTTCCTTTTCATCTGCGAGTGCAGGGGTATCTAGTAGATGTCCTTCATCCATCCTAATAACAGTAGAACACCAGCCTAACACACATCAGAACTGCAGTTGATTTGCAGTTTCTTGTGTATTTCTGGTAGGGGAGAACACAGTCATGTCTTTTGTTATTGCTGGGAAAGCACAGCAGGTTAGGCAGCATCCGAGGAGCAGGAGAATTGACGTTTCGGGCATAAGTCCTTGACCAGGAATGAGGTTTGTGGGCTGTGGCTGAGGAGGTTGGGGTTGTGGTTTTGGGGGGATGTAGCTGAGAAAGCGATAGGTGGATGAAGATAAGGGAGAAGGTGATAGGTCAGATGGGGGAGAGATGGACAGGTCCGTAGGGCGGTGGCGATTTGGGGGTTTGGGACTGGGTTAATGTGGGGGGAGGGGAAATGAGGAAACTGTTGAAATCAACATTTAGCTTGTGTAGTTGCAGGGTCCCAAGGTGGAGTGTGAGGCGTTCTTCCTCCAGGCATCAGGTGGTAACAGCTTGGTGATGGAAGAGGCCCAGGACCTGCATGTCCTTGACATAGTGGAGGGGGAGTTGAAGTGTTCAGCCACGGAGCGGTGGGGTTGCTGGTTATGGATGTCCCAGAGATGTTTTCTGCGACGATCCGCAAGAAGGCGTCCTGTCTCCCTGATGTAGAGGAGACCACACTGGGTGCAATGGATGCAGTAGATGATGTTGGTACAGATACAGATAAATTCTGACGGATGTGGAAGGATCACTTGGGGCCTTGGATGGAGGTGAGGGGAGTGGTGCGGGTCCAGGTTTTGCACTTGTTGCGGTGACAGGGAAAGGTACCAGGAGTGGGGTGTGGGCTGGTGGGGAGCGTGGACCTGACGAGGGAGTCATGGAGGGAATGGTCTCTTCGGAATACAGATGGAGGTAGGGAGGGAAATATACCTTGGTGGTGGGGTCTGTTTGGAGGTGACAGAAGTGGCGGAGGATGATACGACATATGCAGAGTTTGGTGAGGTGGAAGGTGAGGACCAGGGAGGTTCTGTCCTTGTTGCGTTGGAAGAAGTGGGGTTCAAGGGCAGTGGTGCGTGACGTGGAGGAGATGTGCTTGAGGGCATCGTCAACCACGTGGGAGGGGAAGTTGCAGTCATGGAAGAAGGGACTTTCTGAGATGGAATTGGTCATTCTGGGAACAGATGCGGTGGAAGTGGAGGAATTAGGAAGAAGAGATGGCGTTTTTACAGGAGGTAGTGTAGGAGGAGGTATAGTGTTGGTAGCTGCAGGAGTTGGTGGGCTTGTAGTAGATATCTGTGGCTAGTCGGTTGCCAGAGACGGTGATGGAGAGCCCCTGAAAGGGGAGGGAGGTGTCCAAGATGGTCCAGGTGATTTTGAGGTCTGTTGGAAGGTGTTGGTAAAGTTGATGAACTGTTCACCCTCCTAGTGGGAGCACGAGGCTGTGCCAATACAGTCATCGACGTTGCGGAGGAACAGGTAGGGGATGGGGCTGGAGCTGGTGGAAGATGGACTGTTCCATGTATCTGACAAAGAGGCAGGCATAGCTTGGTCCCATGCGGGTGCCCACGGCTACCCCTTTTGGTTTGGAGGAAGTGGGAGGATTGGAAGGAGAAGTTGTTGAGGGTGAGGACCAGTTCAGCCAGGCAGATGAGGGTGTCGGTGGAAGGGCACAGGTTGGGACGGCATGAGAGGAAGAAACGGAGGGCTTGGAGACCTTTGTCATGGTGGATCGATGTGTACAGGATGTCCATGGTGAAGATGAGGCATTGGGGGCCAGGGAAATGAAAATCTTGGAGGACATGAAGGGCATGGGCGGTGCCATGAATGTAGATGGGAGTTCCTGGACTAAGGGCTACAGGACCGTCTCGAGGTAGGAAGAAATGAGTTCAGTGGGACAGGCGCAGGCTAAGACAATGGGTTGACCGGGGCAGTCAGGTTTGTGAATTTTTGGTAGGAAGTAGAATCGGCCAGTGCTGGGTTCACGGACAATGAGGTTGGAGGATGTGGGTAGGAGATTCCCAGAGGTGATGAGATTGTAGATGGTCTGAGAGATGATACTTTCATGATGAGAGGTGAGGTCATGATCAAAGGGGCAGTAGGAGGTGGTGTCTGTGCGTTGGCGCCTGGCTTCAGTGGTGTAAAGATCGGTGCGCCACACTCAAGCAACTGTCTCTGCTCCCACCTCACTCCAAGTCCTAGCTCCCATCTGCCATTCCCCCAGACCTCCCCCTCACTGTGGACTTACGTTTAGCCCTCAGAAAAGGCCTCACCTTTATCCCTCTACGCTCTCTCAATGATTAATGAGTTCGACACACGCTGCAACCTTGAATGTTTCTTCCGCTACTTCCGCCTCTGGGCCCACTTTTTCAACCAAGGGCACCTGCATGGGATCGAGCTATCCCTGCCTGTTTGTTGGATACGTGGAACAGTACATCTTCCGCAATTACATTGGAACCGCTCCCCAGCTGTTCGTCCGCTACATCGATGACTGTATCGGCACAGCCCCGTGCTCCCACAAGGAGGTTGAAGAATTCATCAACTTTGCCAACACCTTCCACCTAGACCTCAAAATCACCTGAACCATCTCGGACACCTCCCTCCCCTTCCTGGACCCCTCCATCACTGTCTCCAGTAAAAACACCATCCCTTATTCCCAGTTCTTCCGTCTCCACAGCATTCTTCCATAATTGCAACTTCCTCTCCCACATGGTTGACGATGCCCTGCAGTTCATCTCCTCTAATTCATGCACCACAGCCCTGAACCCCACCCCTCCCAACACAGCAAGGACAGAATCTCCCTGATCCTCACCTTCCACCCCACCAAACTCCGCATACATTGTATCATCCTCCGCCACTTCTGTCACCTCCAAACGGATCCCACCACCAGTGATATATTTCCCTCCTCACCCTTATCAGCATTCTGGAGAGATCATTCCCTCCACAACTCTCTCGTCAGGTTCCGCCCCACTCTCCTCACCAGCCCACACCCATTCCTGGCACCTTTCCCTGCCATTGCAGGAAGTGCAAAACCTGTGCCCACACCACTCCGCTCACCTCCATCCAAGGCCCCAAGGGATCCTTCCACATCCGTCAGACATTTCCTGTACCTCTACCAACATCATCTACTGCATCCGTTGCACCCGGTGTGGTCTCCTGTACGTCGGGGAGACAGGATGCCTTGTTGCGGATCGTTTCAGAGAACATCTCTGGGACACCCACATCCACCAAACCCACGCCCCATCGCTGAACACTTCAACTCCCCCTCCCATTTGGTCAAGGACATGCAGGTCGTGGGCCACTTCCACTGCCAAGGTATTACCACCCGACACCTGGAGGAAGAACGCTTCGTATTCCACCTTGGGATCCTGCAACCACACGGGGTAAATGTTGATTTTAACAGCTTTCTCATTCACCCCCCCCCACCCCCAACCACACAGCTTTCTCATTCACCCCCCCCACCCCCAACCACCGCCACCACATTATCACAGTCCCAAACTTCCAACTCGGCACCGCCCTCCCGAACCTGTCCATCACTCCCCCCTCTGACCTATCAATTTCTCCCTTACCTTCATTCACCTATTGCTTTCTTAGCTACCTCAATTTTACATTTCACTGTGGACATAGGAATTGTGCCACAGCTCGCAACTTCACCCCAACCCCAGCCCCCTCCTGTTTATCTCTCACCCCCGGCCCACAACCCTCATTCCTGATGAAGGGCTTATGCCCAAAACGTTGATTCTCCTGCTCCTCGGATGCTGACCTGCTGTGCTTTCCCAGCAACACACTCTTGACTCTGATCTTCATCATCCGCAGTCCTCACTTTCTCCTAGTCCTATCTTTTTGATCAGACTGCATTTTATTTTAGCTCATATTATGTTTACAGTCTGGGGATGTAACTTGCATGGATGAGTCCTTTTTTTTTAATTGTATCCCTTCCTTTGAAATGTTTCTCCAAAATTCCTGGACACTTTCAGGTGCAACATTGCACGGTCTCTTTCAAAGCTGTTATATTGCACACAAGAATTTTCCAGACAGTCACTGAATTGCATTCTTTGCCATCTCTGGCTTGTGTGCCTTTTCAAAATAAAAATAGAACAACATATCTAACTGAAAAGTTCAATATATGTAAGTAATTCAGGGCTATGATTATGATATTATGAAAAGAGAAAAAGAATACACAGTTGCACTGACACCCCTAGCCTAGTTCAGTGTTATCTTGTCAGCTCCATATGGGTCTCTAAGTTCTAGACAGGGCATCTGCATTTCTCAGTAGTGTGGATGGTTTTTAAATGGTGTGATTGAAGAAACAATCTCTAACAGAATAACCATGCAACCTTTTTCTTGAATGGTTCCCTTATAGTGGCTTGTGATCCGTATATACTGTGGTTTCTTTCTATTCAATTTAGGTATATAACAAAGTGTTTGAGGACCAGTAATAAACGAAAGGTTTCCTTCTGTATTATGAAATACCATTTCTGATGTTTAATTACATTTGTTTGGAGACCTACCTGAATTTGCCGCCTTGGAGGAGAAAAGCCCTTATCCGAATGTCATTTGCAATGATATCTACTTTAAATGCCTATTTTAAGTTCAGAGCAGTAATCATAGACTCTTATATTAAAATGGCCTTGATCTTTTCGAAAGCAAACAAGCATTTCCAAACTACTTTTGCTTTGATGTGTAGAATGTCTGTCATCAGGGCAGTAGGTTTGAGACATTCTTGTGGTAGCAACCCCTATAATATCCAAAAACCTCAATTTTACATTTCACTGTGGACATAGGAATTGTGCCACAGCTCTCAACTTTGCAGCCTTGGGCATTACTGTCCTTGACCCACTGCGTGATCCAGGTCGGTCACTTTAGCCTTAACAAACACTCTGTTCATGAGATTGACCACTATCTTCTTTCTGGAAGACAGTTTCCACTTGTTTTTTGTGAGCTTCAGTGATATTGCTGTACATTGGGAAACTGTTTAGGTACTTTAGGCAATTAGATAACCTTACCACTACCTGGTTCATCAATATTTGAAAGGTAACTGGACATTTTGGAGACCAAACCACATGGTCTCTCTAGCTTTAAAAAGGTGGTGATTTCCTTTGTGCAGATTGTCAAGGGAACCTGACAGTAACCCTTGAGTATATCTACCTTGTGATATAGGATAGATGCTGTAAGCCATACCCAGTGAGATCTGGTTACTATATTAACATTTCACTAGTCAGTGCAGAACCTTATGGAACAATCTAGTTAGGGAGCTCAAGCTACTAATGCTAGGCTGAATTAGTTGGTGCTTCAGCATGTAGTTCATCTTGATGTGAATATAGAAGGTATGGCTCATATGTTTGCAGATTTTGCCAAAATTGTTCTTGGCTGTCCACTACACTACCAATGTATAATGGGATCTTGATCAGATGGATCGAGAAGTGGCAGATGGAGTTTAATTTAGATAAATGTCAGGTGTTTTATTTTGGAAAGGCAAATCAGGGCAGGACTTGTACACTGAATGGTAAGTTCCAGGGGAGCGTTGCTGAACAAAGAGACCTTAGAGTGCAGGTTCATAGATCCTTGAAAGTAGAGTCACAGGTAGAAAAGGTAGTGAAGAAGGCATTTGGTATGCTTTCCTTTATTGGTCAGAGCCTAGAATATAGGAGTTGGGAGGTCATGTTGCGGCTGTACAGGTCATTGGTTAGGCCACTTTTGGAATACTGCATACAGTTCTGGTCTCCCAGTTATAGGAAAGATATTGTGAATTTTGAAAGGGTTCAGAAAAGATTTATAAAGATGTTGCCAGGGTTGGAGGCTTTGAGCTGAATAGGCTGGCGCTATTTTCCCTGGAGTGTCAGAGGCTGAAGGGTGACCTTACAGAGGTTTATAAAATCATGAGGGGCGTGAATGGGATGAATAGATAAAGAGTTTTTCCCAGGCTGGGGGAGTCCAAAACTAGAAGGCATAGGTTTAAGGGTGAGAGTGGAAAGATATAAAAGTAACCTGAGGAGCAACATTTTCAGGCAGAGTGTGGTGCCTGTATGGAATGAGCTGCCAGAGGAAGTGGTGGAGATTGCTATAACTGAACATTTAAAAGGCATTTGGATGGGAACACGAATTGGAAGGGGTTGAGAGGGATATGCGCTAAATGCTGGCAAATGGGACTAGATTAATTTAGAATGTCTGCTCGGCTTTGATGAATTGGACTGAAGGGTCTGATTCCATACTGTACATCTCTATGACTCCTCTGAACCTGAGCAAAATTGCTGGGTCTCAATGTTAGTGATGTTGTTTTGTAGATAGAGCCTCTCCCACATCCCATCCTGCACGGCTAGAGTGGTGCAGTCACTGCAATAACACGTGGTCTTCTGGCTGAGAGGTCCAGGTGATGTTATGTTTGACTTACTTTTTCATGACTATAGTCATGAAAAAGTAAGTCAAACATAATATCATGAAATCCTGAAATCCTCAAGGTTTTCAAGTCACTTGAGGATCTCCGGATTTGCTCCTGGAACACTGAAGGAATTCTAACATGAAGAGTTTCTGTTAGTGTTCTAACAGGCTCTCCTTGATTTAGTTTGAGGTCCTCGCACTTGGTACCTGTAAAATATTTCAAATGGGCTAAAAACAGGGAACTCATTAGGTAAAGACCACATTTTGTTTTCTTCATTTTTGGTTGTGGATTACAATGGGAAGAGAACTACTTTTAACCAAAGACTGGAAGGAATTGCTGCAACTTTAAAAACAAGTTTCTGGAATGCATTGTCTTCTTTACACTGTTGCTTTATTTAACAGTAGCAGATATTTGAGATGAGATGAGATGGAATGGTGATGTTAGAGTGACTTGTGCCTGGTGACGGTATTATTTTGATTTTCAATTAGGACCAGTTCATAGGCCAAATGTCGTTGGCATGACAAGAACACTTTGGGCAAGTGGACATCTTGTGTGTGATTAGTGCAGAGGCTGAAGGTCTCTCAGCTACAAGATTTTAATAACTAGGGCTGTGGTTAGCATTTTAAACTACTAAGCTGTGGGGGTGGGGGGAGGAGTTGGATTCAGTTGCATGGAAAATTATGGAAAAAGTTAGAGCTGGAGGGTGGGATCGGCTCAACAGATGTTACTAAAGTTTCCAGAGTAAGTAATAGATCAGAGAGTCTGGAGAGGCTCAAGAATCTAACAGGCACAACAGATAAGGGGACAGCCATGAGAAAGGGAGCAGTCAGAACAGGACTGTTGTAGGTGTCAGAGAGAGGTGGCTGCAAGGGGATCAAGGCTGGAGACTAAATATCCAAGAATACAGGTCCTGTCAAAAGGCAGATGGGCAGAGGAGTCTGAATTGCCTTATTAGCAAGAAACAAAATAAGATAGAGCAAAAAGTGTTCAGAAAGGTGCAGATTCTATATGGGTAGAATTGAGAAACCCCAAAGAAAAAACGCCCATGTTACAAGTTACATTTGGCTTCCTAGCAGTAGTCAGGAATGAAATAACTGAATAGGTACTCTGCACCAGTCTTCAAGGTGGAGGACACCAGTAGCATAGCAGAACTTCAGGTGAAGATGCTGGGAAGCTAAAAGGTCTGAGGTGGATAAATTTCCCAGACCAAATGGACTACACCCCAGAGTTCTAAAAGAGATAGTTGAGGTGATGTTTCAGGAATCATCTGGAGTCGGGGAAGAGCCCAGAGGACTGGCAAATGGCTAATGTAACACCCCTGCTAAAGAAGGGAAGGAGTCAGAAGACAGGAAACTATATATGCCAGTAAGCTTGACCTCAATCATTGGTAAGGTTTTAGAGTCTGTTATTAAGGATGACATCGTGGAGTATTTGGACATGCATGGTAAAATAGGGCTGAGTCAGCAAGTTTGACAAAATAAAGCCAGTGGACAGAGAGTTATAGAGTATACAGCTCCTATGGAAAACAGACCCTTTGGTTCAACCAGTCCATGCTGAACATAATCCCAAACTAAACTAAATCTACCTGCTTGCTCCTGGCTCACATCCCTCCAACCTTTTCTATTCATGTATTTATCCAAATATCTTTTAAATGTTGTAGTTGTGCCCATGTCTACACTTCCTCTGGCAGTTCATTCCACATGAGAACCACCTAAAAAATATTAAAATAATTTTCCCCTCTGTCTTTTTAAAATCTCTCTTCACATCTTAAAAATGTGCCCCCTAGTCTTGAAACCTCCCATCCTAAGGAAAAGACAAATATCATTAACCTATATATTATATCTATATATCCCTCATGATTTTATACACTTCTAAAAGGTCACCTCACAAACTCCTATGCTCCAGTGAAAACCTGCGAGTGACTTGTGCTGGTCCAACTTGTCTGATAAACCTCAGACCAATGTTCCAATATAGCCAGCACATTTATTGGCAAGTTTTACTTGTTTTGTTTCATTTTTTTCCCCTCTAGGTTATAGTTGGTGAACAGGGTTTGGGGAGTTAGACACAGTATGGTTATTCCAGTTCAATTTCTGGTCAATAGCCAGGAATTTGATAGTGGAGGTTTAAACAGTGATAATTATGAACAAATGTGAAGGAGTAATGGCTAACTTTTCTGATGGTGATTGGGCCTTAGACACAGAGGAACTCCTGCAAAGATGTCCTGGAGCTGAGAGTATTAGCATCAAATAACCACAGCCATATCCCTTTGTGCAAGGCAGCATGTCCCCCCTGTTTACCATTGACTCCAGTTTTGCTAGAGCTCTCTGATGCTGCATTTAGTCAAATGTGCCTTGGAAGTCAAAAGTAGTCATTCATCTAAACTTTTTGTCCAAGCTGAGTGGCCCTGGCAGAACCCAAACAGGGTATTGTCACTTGAAAACACAGTTAATGGCATCTTCTATCATTTTGGTGATGATGGAGAGTTGATTGATGGGACAGTAGATGACCAGTTTGTAGTTGCCCTGTTTTCTGTATAGAAGACATATCTGAACAATATTCCACATTGTTAGGTTGGAGCCATTGTTCTAGTTCTTCTGGGCAGCTTGGCTAGGGATTGCAGCAAATTCTGAAGTACCTGTCTTCAGGGCTAATACCAGAATGTTGTTGGAACCCATTGCCTTTGCAGTACCCAGTGATTTCAATAGTTTCTTGGTATCACTTGGACTGAATTGAACTGACCGAGGCCTGACATCTCCCAGAGGAAGCTGAGATAGTTCATCCATTTGGCACTTCTGGCTGAAGACTATTGCAAGTGTTTAACCCTTGTCTTATGCACAGATGTACTGGGTTGCTGCAACATTGAAAGTGGGAATATTTGTGGAGCCTCTACCTCCAGTCATTTATTTAATTGTCCTCCATTCACAACTGGATGTTGGAGGACTGCAGAGCTTGGATCTGATCCATCAATTGTGTAGTTACTTAGCCCTCTTGTTACTTGCCGCTTATTCCATTTGGCATGCAAGTAATTCTATGTTGCAGCTTCATCAGGTCGCCACATTCCTTTTTAGGTATCCTTGGTGCTGCTCCTGACATTCCCTTCTGCACTTAACCTTAAGCTGACAATGTATATTTCAACTACGTGTGAGATCCCAATAATTACTTTAGAGCAATAAAGTTTTATTTACTCCCTGGTTTTTGCTATTATCTGTTTACATATTGTATAGGTAAATACACTCTCCAATTTGTATGGACCTAGTAGCTGCTTACAGGATTATTGGGTTTGAACCAGTAAAGAATATCTTGCATCAAACTCATGAAAGCAGCACAGATCAAGGGATTGTTTGTTGGCTTAAATGCAGTATTTTAAAAATTTTCTTTTTCATTCGTTATTTGTTATCACTTATTTTATCAATTAAAAAGATGTTTAAACAACAAACAACATATGAGCATATTAATCGTGTTTGCTGCTCCTAGAGTTTTCAGTCAACTTATGCAACAAAATATATCTTTTCACATACTTAAATATTTATTATGTTTTATTGGAACTCTAAAAATGATCTTAAGACTTCTGAACAGCTTTTTTTATGATATAACCACCTTAATGGCTAAGTTTAAAGGGTAATTGTTAACAATAGTAATTCGATCTTTGTTATACAAGTACATGATTGCAGTGAATTGTGTAAATTTGAAATTTGTTTTCAATATTTGAACTATTGTTTATGACACCTTTTCTTTTTCATGTGTAGCTATCCCGAGTTATTACAAGCTCTACAAAAATTGAGGGAGCATTGGCTATTGTCAGCTTGTCGGTGTTTTACCTTGGGTAAGAAATGAAAATATTTACTGAATTTAGGGTTGAAGGGACAGGAGGTATTGTGAACTCTAATTTTGCCTTTAGAAAATTGTGATGTCTATTGTTTGAAGGATTTGTGTAATACATCCTTGATGCATTTAATATAAAGCAACAGACTTCTTATTCGAAAAAGATACATAATTCTGGGTTGAGGACAGCAATTCATTGTCTTTCCTTTCTGGGATGCAGATTCACCACCTGAAACACAGTTTCATATCAGATTTGTTACAAGCCAAACAGACATAGCCTAATCATTATGTTTGAAGCTGCTTTCTTACCTATCTTCTTTATTTGTGTGATCAGTACGTAATCTTTTAATAAGATTGACGTTTGAAAAGAGACTAGATCGGTTATGACTTTATTCACTGGAGTTTAGAAGAATGAGGGGGTTTTGGTTCCACCAAGGCCACTCAGCTCCTGGTCTCGTTGCAGCTTTGGTTCAATCGTGAACAAAAGAGCGGAGTTTCAGCGATGAGATGAGAGTAATAGCCTTTGACAAGCATGCTGCATTCAAATGAGTGTGGCATCTACAAGCCCTAGCAAGATTGGAATCACTGAGTATCATGGGGCAAACTTTCTGCTAGTTGGAGTCATAACTGGCACTTAGGAAGATGGTTGTGGTCCTTGGAGATCAGTCATCTCAGTTCCACAACATCTTTGCAAGAATTTCTCAGGGTAGTGTCCTAGACCATCTTCATCTGCTTCATCAATGACCTTCCCTCCATCATAGGATCAGAAGTGAAGATGTTTGCCAATGATTGCACAACGTTCTGCATCATATGCGACTCCTCAGATACTGAAGCAGTCACATGTTCAAATGGGCTGATAGGTGGCAAGTAACATTCGCACCACTCAAATGCGAGACATGACCATATCTAGTATGAGGCGTTCAATGGTGTTACTGTCACTATCAACATCCTGGGGTTTATCGTTGACTAGAAGCTCAGCTGGACTCGCGACATAAACATAAATGGCTACAAGAGCAGGTCAGAGACTAGGAATTCTGCCTCCAGTAACTCACCACCTGACTCCCCAAAGACTTTCCACCACCTAAAATGCAAAAGGCAGGAACATTACAGAAAACTCCCCACTTGCCTGGATGGGTACAGATCGAACAACACTCAAAGCTCTACACCATTCAGGACAAAGCAACCTACTTAATTGGCACGGCATATCACAGGTAGACAGTGTGGTTAAGAAGTGCTTAGCACACGTGTCTTCATTGCTCAGATCTTTGAGTTCCAGAGTTGGAACGTTTTGTTGAGATTGTACAGGACATTGGTGACTCTTCTGTGCAGTTCTGGGTGCCTTGCTGTAGGAAGTCAGAGAGGATTTGGAAAAGATTTACTAGGATGTTGCTAGAAATGAAGGGATTGACGTGTAAAAATAGGCTGGGTAAGCTGGGAATTTTTCACCATACTGTAGGAGATTGATGGTGACCTTAGAAAAGTGTATAAAATCATGAGGTATATAGATAAGGTGAATAGCAAGGGTTGTTTTTTCCCCCTAGGGTGGCAGAGTTCAAAACTAGGAGGCATATCTTTACGGTGAAAGGAGAAAGGTTTAAAAAGGATATGAGGGGCAGTGTTTTTATACAGTGTGCTTTGTATGTGGAATAAACTGCCAGAGATGAATGCAGGTAAGATCACAACATTTAAAAAAGACATTTGGATAAGTACATGAGTAGGAAAGGTTTGGAGGATATGGGTCAAACACAAGCAAGTGGGACTAGATTAGTTTGGGAACATGGTTGGTGTGGACCAGTTGGACTGTGCTGTATGATGCTGATTCTATGACGTTCGCAAGCATCCGCTGCCTCCACAAGCAGTGTGTACTATCTACAAGATGTAATGCAGAAATTCACTGAAGATCCTGAGACAGCAGCTTCCAAACCCATGATACTTCCATCCAGAAAGACAAGCACAGCAGACATTTGGGAACACCACCACATGCAAGTTCCCCTCCAAGCCAGTCAGGATTCTGACTTGCAAATATCTCTGCACTGTCACTGGGTAAAAATCCTGGAATTCTCATTGGACCCTAACGACATTGAGGGTCAACCTACAACATGTGAACTGCAGCAATTCAAGAAGGCAATTTCCTACTACCTTCTCAAGGGCAACTAGGGACAGGCAATAAATGCTGGCCAGCCAACAATATCGAAGAACGAATAAAAAAAGCACAAATGTTAATGGAAGCTAGTTTGCTTCACACCAATGTTGAATTTACTTTGTCAACACTACAGTAAATTGGTTTCCCAACTGTTCCAAAATAGTCTACCTGAGATGTTTCCATCTAAGTGACTCCTGTAGCACTCTGGGACATTAAATTTGTGCCAACAGCCACTACATATAATGAGAGGTATATATAGAAATAATGGTAGTTGTCTTTTCCCTAGATGGGGGATTTCAAGACTAGGGGGCATATCTTAAGGTGAGAGGAAAGAGATTTCAAAAATCTCTTGAGGAGCAAATTTTTTATACAGATGGTAGTTCACATGTGGAATGAACTTTCTGAGCAAGTGGTGGATGTGGGTACAATTGCAACATTTGAAAGACATTTAGATACGTACATGAAGAGGAAAGCTTTGAAGGCCTGTGGGCCAGGAGCAGGCAGATGGGACTAGTTTAGTTTGGCATGGAGTGGTTACACTGAAGGGTCTGTTTCCATGGAGTATGACTCTGTGACTCTATATAAGCCATTATAAACAATTGTTGACTGTTGGTCTGAAATTGGGAATCAGAACAAAGGTTAGATTGCATTAATTTTAAACAGAATTATTTCCTAGCTTTTTCCACTCAGTTTCTCACCAACTGATCAGAGTTGCCTCCTGCAGAGAGTCAGAACTGGCTTAGCATTTGGGTAGGAAGGGAGTAAAAGATCCCTCAGAAGTAGTGATCATAACATGATAGATTTTAACATTCAGTTTGAGTGTGAAACACTTGGGTTATGAACAACTGTCTATCTTAAATGAAGGGAAACACAATTAAGTGATAGTTAGCTAAAATGGACTGGGCACAGATGAGGAGGAAGGATAGTAAGCAAGCAGTGGCAGACATTTAAGGAGGTAATTCATGATTAAACAAAAATATATTCCAGTAAAGAGAAAGGATTATATGAGAGGGATAATTCAACCATGGCTAACCAAGGAAGTCAAGGAGAAAGAAAAAGAATATAAGGAGGCAAAAATCAGAGATAGCTGCGAAGACTGGGATAGATTCAGAAACCAGCAAAGGAGGACTAAAAAGACAAGAAAGACAGATAAAATAAGCTGTGAGGCCAAATGAGTGAGGAGTATAAAAGGTGACAATAACAGCTCCTTTAAATATATCAAAAGGAAGAGAGAGGTCAAAGTGGATATAGAGCCCTTAGAAAATGAATCTGGGGAGACAATTTTGGGGAAAAAGGAAATGACAGAGGAGTTAAGCAGTTATTTTGCATCAGTCTGTACAGTGGAAGATACTTTGAATATCAATTAATACTAAAGAGTACAGGGGAAGAATTAAGTACCACCATCATCATTAGAGAAGTAGTATTAGACAGTGACACTGAAGATTTGTCCCTTGACCCTGATGGCTTGCATCCAAGGAGCCTAAAAGGGGTAACTACAGAGAGAGTGGGTGCATTGGTTATAATTTTCCAAAACATTTTTGGATTCTGGAGAAGTACCAGAGGATTGGAAGACTGACGATGTGACCCCGTTATTCAAAAAGAGAAAGAGGCAAAAAGCGGGTAAGTCTAGTCAAGTTCGAACAAAGACCCGTATAGCAGAGAAATGGGTCCTTCAGCTCACTAAGACCACACTGACACATAGAGTCATACAGACATATAGCACAGAAACAGACCCTTCAGTCCAACTCGTCCATGCCGACCAGATATCCTAACCTAATCTAGTCCCGTTTGTCAGTGCTTTGACCATATTCTCTAAACCCTTCCTATTCCTATACTCATCCAGAAGTCTTTTAAATGTTATAATTGCACCAGCCTCCACCAGTTGGTCTGGCAACTCATTCCATACGTGCACCACCCTTTGCGTGAAAACGTTGTAACTTAGGTGTCTTTTTAAATGTTTCCCCTCTCACCCAAAACCTCTTCCCTCTAGTTCTGGACGCTCTCAATCCAGGGAAAAACCTTGTCTGTTTACTTATCAATGCCCCTCATGATTTTATAAACCTCTATAAGATCACCCCTCAGCCTCTGACACTCCAGGGAAAACAGCCCCAGCCTATTCAGCCTCTGCCTGTAGCTCAAACCCTGCAACCCTGGCAACATCCTTGTAAATCTTTTCTGAACCCTTTCAAGCTTCACAACATCAGGAAGGAGACCAGAATTGCACACAATATTCCAAAAGTGGCCTAATCAATATCCTGTACAGCCGCAACATGACTGCCCAAACCCTATACTTAATGTTCTGACCAATAAAGGAAAGCATACCACTATCCTATCTACCTGCGACTCCACCTTCAAGGAACTATGAACCTGCACTCCAAGGTCTCTTTGTTCAGCAACACTCCCCACGAACTTACCATTAAGTGTATAAGATCTGCTCAGATTTGTCTTTCCAAAATGCAGCACCTCATATTTATCTAAATTAAACTCCATCTGGAACTCCTCAGCCCATTGTTCCATCTGATCAAAATCCCGTTGTAGTCTGAGGTAACCTTCTTCGCTGTCCACTGCACCTCCAATTTTGGTGTCATCTGCAAACTTACTAACTATACCTTGTTGTATTCACATCCAAATAATTTATATAAATGACAAAAAGCAGTAGACGCAGCACCAACTGTTGTGGCACTCCACTGGTCACAGGCCTCCAGTCTGAAAAGCACCCCTCCACCACCACCCTGTCTTTGACCTTCGAGCCAGTTTTGTATCCAAATGGCTAGTTCGCCCTGTGTTCCATGAGATCTAACCTTGTTAACAAGTCTCCCATGAGGAACCTTGTTGAACGCCTTACTGAAGTCCAGAAAGATCACATCCACCTCTCTGCTGTCATCAATCCCTATGTTACTTCTTCCAAAAACTCAATCAAGTTCATGAGACATGATTTCCCATGCACAAAGCCGTGTTGACTATCCCTAATCTGTTCTTGCCTTTCCAAATGCCTGTAAATCCTGTTCCTCAACATTACCTCTAACAACTTGCCCACTATCAATGTCAGGCTCACCGGTCTATAATTCACTGGCTTCTCCTTACCACCCTTCTTAAATAGTGGCACCACATTAGCCAACCTCCAGTCTTCCAGCACCTCACCTATGACTATTGATAATATAAATATCTTAGCAAGGGGCCCAGCAATCACTTCCCTAGCTTCCCACAGAATTCTAGGGCACACCTGATCAGGCCTTGGGGATTTATCCACTTTTGTGTGTTTTTAAGACATCCAGCATCATCTCTGTAATATGAACATTTTTCAAGATGTCACCATCTATTTCCCATATTCTATATCTTCCATGCCCTTTTGCACAGTAAACACTGATGCTAAATCCTCGTTGAGTATCTCCCTATCTTCCCATCTCCTGTGGTTCCACACATAGGTTGCCTTGCTGATTTTTGAGGGGCCCTATTCTCTCATTAGTTACCCTTTTATCCTTAATATATTTATAAAATCCCTTTGGATCCTCCTTAACCCTATTTGCCAAACTATCTCATATCCCCTTTTTGCCCTCCTGATTTCCCTCTTAAGTATACTTCTACTGCCTTTATACTCTTCTAAGGATTCACTCAATCTTTCCAGTCTATACCTGACATATGTTTTTTTTAAACCAAAACATCAATTTCTCAAGTCATCCAGCATTCCCTACACCTACCAGCCTTTCCTTTCACCCTAATAGGAATATACTGTCTTTCGGCATTCATTATGTTATTTTTGAAGGCTTCCCATTTTCCAGCTGTCCCTTGTGAATATCTACCCCCAAATATATTTTAAAAGTTCTTGCCTAATACTGTCAAAATTGGCCCTCCTCCAATTTAGAAATTCAACTTTTAGATCTGGTCTATCCTTTTCCATCACTGTTTTAAAACTAATAGAAATAGACCCCAAAGTGCTCCCCCACTGACACCTCAGTCACCTGCCCTACCTTATTTCCCAAGAGTAGGTCAAGTTTTGCAGCTTCTCTGGGTTCATCAACATACTGAATCAGTAAATTTTATTGTGCACACTTAACAAAAATCTAAACCCTTATCACTATGGCAGTCCTAGTCTATGTTTGAAAAGTTAAAATCCCCTACCATAACCACCCTATTATTCTTATACATAACAGATCTTCTTACAAATTTGTATGCCTTTCTAAACTGAAAACCTTTTCGCTCAGTGCTGTCTGTATTCCTCTATCCTCTGCCAATTCATATCTGTTAAGATGCCAATTAAATGTTGCTATTATTTCCGCCTCCACCACCACCTCTGGCAGCACATTCCTGGCACTTGCAACCCTCTGTTTAAAAACAAAACTGCTTGTGGGTGGCACGGTGGCACAGTGCGAGAGAGTGTGTGTGAGGGAGAGCGTGGGGGAGAGAGGGAGTTGAGGTGGAGGGTGTTGAGTGGCCTCACAGCGCTAGAGACCCGGGTTCAATTCCCGCCTCAGGCGACCCCTCTGTTTAAAAACAAAACTGCTTGTGGGTGGCACGGTGGCACAGTGCGAGAGAGTGTGTGTGAGGGAGAGCGTGGGGGAGAAGTGGGGGAGAGAGGGAGTTGAGGTGGAGGGTGTTGAGTGGCCTCACAGCGCCAGAGACCCGGGTTCAATTCCCGCCTCAGGCGACTGACTGTGTGGAGTTTGCACGTTCTCCCGTATCTGCGTGGGTTTCCTCCGGGTGCTCCGGTTTCCTCCCACAGTCCAAAGATGTGCATGTCAGGGAAATTGGCCATGCTAAATTGCCCGTAGTGTTAGGTAAGGGGTAAATGCAGGGGTATGGGTGGGTTGCGCTTCGGCGAGCGGTGTGGACTTGTTGGGCCGAAGGGCCTGTTTCCACACCGTAAGTAATCTAATCTAATCTAATCTCTCCCATCTCATTTTAAACTTATCCCCTATTACCTTAAACCTACCCTGGGAAGAAGATTCTGACTTTCCACTCTATCCATGCCTCTCATAATTATGTAAACTTCTATCAGTCGCCTCTCATTCTTTGATCTTCAATTGGTCAGCCTAACATCTATTGTTGAAATCGGTTATTAAGAAAGTCATTGCTTTTAAGGAACTGCAGCACATTTATGAAAATCATAATCTAATCAAGCAGAGTCAGCATGGCTTTATGAAAATGCATTTGTCTGACTAATTTATCAGAGTACTTTTGAGGAAGTTCGACTTGAATGGTCTGAAGAGAACCAGTAGATATGTTGTAGTTGGATTTCCAGGAAATGTTTGACAAGGTACCTCACAAAATCTTGCGCCATAAGAGCCCATGGTGCTGGAGATAGGCAATTCTCTATCCATAGCAATATAATAAGGGGAGGAAACAGTAAGTGGGGAGAGGACTTCTTTTTCAGGTTGGCAAGCTGTAACCAGTGAGGTTCCACAGGGATCCATGCTGCAACTGCATCTGTTTACAATATATATTAATAACTTGGAGGAAAGCAGTTAAATCAACTGTAGCCAGATTTGCAGACAACACAAAAATAGGTGGAAAGGCAGATTGAGAGGTTTACAAACAACTTAGAGAGGTGATGATAGGTTAAGTAAATGGGCTAAAATGTCAAATGGTGTATAATGTGGAAAATGTGAAGTTCACTTTGGAAGGGAGAACAAAAGAACAGTATTATTTAAATGGAAGGAAGTTACAACATGAAGAGACTTTTGGGTACTTGTGCTTGCAACATAAAACTCGTGAAGGTAATCAGGAAGATTAATGGAATATTGGCCCTTAAATCAAGGGTTTGGAGTACAAGAGTGGGGAAATCTTCTGGCAACTGTACAAGATGCTAATGACACCACATCTGGCATATTATGAGCAGTTTTGCTCCCTTTTTTAAGGAAAGGTCATTGGAGGCAGTCTAGAGAAAGTTCACCAATCTATGGTATGGAGTGATTATCTTATAAGCAAAGGTTGAACAAGTTGGGACTCGACTCATTGGAGTTTTAAAGAATGAGCAGTGATCTGTTGAAAGCATATCTGATTCTTAAACGGCTTGACAGTGTACATTCTGAATGGATGTTTCCCCTCAAGGGAGAGTCTAGGACCAGAGGGCATAGTTTAAGATTAAAGGGGTGTCAAATTAAGACTGAACTGAGGAGTCAGTCACGGAGAGCTGTAGAGCCAGAGTCCTTGTGTATATTGAAGATAGACTGAGGAAGACTCTTGATCAGTTAAGGAATTAGGGGTTATGGAAAAACACAGGAAAGTGGATGTGAGGAACATCGGATCAGCCATGATCCTATTGAATGCTGGAGCAGGCTCCAGGGGCCAAATATCCTATTCCTCTTTCTGTTTCTTATGGTCGTTTGGAATCAGGGTTGGGTTTTAGATTTGCGAGACTGTGTGAAATTAGACTCTCTGAAGTAGATGACTTGAGAGTTGTTAGGAGAAATGAAGAATGGGAAATGGATTGAAGTGGATCATGTTGAGAGAAATAGAAATTGAGAAACAAATTCAGAGGAATAATGGGAAATGGCAGTTTAGGCTTAGGCTTAGTGGAGAGATCCACTATCACCATCATCTCCCTTCCCCCACCTTCATCTACCAATCGCACCTTCTTTCTTTCACTCCTAACCCCAGCCTCCTTCCCATTTATCTCTCAGCCCCCTTGCTCCCTCCTCCCCAAAAACCCCACATCTTCCTGATGAAAAGTTTCTGCTCAAAGCATCGACTCTCTTGCTCCTTGGATGCTGCCTGATTGGCTGTGGTTTTCTAGCGCTACATTTTTTGACTCTGATCTCTAGCATCTGCAGTCCTCACTTCCTCCTTAGTGGAGAGATGCAGACTAGAAAAGGGGTGGAGAAAACTGAAGAGCAGACTTCAAGAGTAAAAGAATGTTATAGGTTCCTGATTGTTTTGATTGCGTAAATGAGGAAGTTTGGAATGGAAACTAATGATTCTCACAAGAAGAAATGAAGTGCATTGGGGTTGGGGGCGGGGGGGAGAGGATCTTGACTCAACCTATTGGGCAGTGAGACTAAAACTTCATTTCAAAGGGAATATATTTGAGATGATCAAACAGCGCATAGTTAGCTATTATATATTCAACCAAGAAATCAAATTTGGCAAACTAGAAACAAAATATTGTTTTATTGAAGGTCATTTTAACGTGATCACTAAATTAGCAAAAGTTACTTTAACCAAATGTTTGGAATGCATATTCAGTGAGTAAGCAAGTGACTGAGTAATACTGAAATAAATAATGCCAAATATTTTAATTTTAGGAGAATTACATAAATATCTTTTGATAAAGTGGATAAGATTCAATAGTTTTAGTAACATTGAACATTCTATTCAGTCTAACAAAATATATACATAAATATTCTTTTGTAAATATCTGGTGGCTGTGCTTAGTGGTAATGCACATGCCTTTGAATCAAAAAGTTCTGGGTTCAAGTTTTACTCCAGGTCTTAAGCCCAAAATTCAAGGCTGATATTTTAGTGTAGTGCTGAGGCATTAAGCTATCTAAGGTATTGTTTTCTGGATCGGACTAGACCAAGGCCCTATCTCCTTGTTTGAGTGGTTATAAAAGTGCCCATGCAGATTTACGAAGCATAGCATAGGGTTTTTCCTTGGTGTTCTTGCCAATACTAATCCTTCAGTCAATGCCACAGAAACAGACCATCATCACATTGTTGTTTACAAGATTTTGATGAGTGCAAATTAGCTGCCATAATTCTGACATTGCTTTTTAAAATTACTCACTATTGTAAATCACTTTCAGATATCCAGTGGTCATGAAAAGCACCAGAAGATTGCAAGTAGTTTTTAATGTCCGAATTTACACCTAGCAGTTTCTTTCTTGTGCTTATTTTCACCTATGATTCTGCTATGCATCATTGCCTTTAGATTTTTACCCTTTACCACTATTGTTACAACACTGGGTAAACCCTCCTGCTAAATTTAAAACCAGCAACACAGAAAAGATTCATCCCTTGTAGTAATCTGTAAAAACTCGAGTGGTCAAGAACTATTTAAAGTAAAACTTAATTACTTTATTTCTTAAAATATAACAAAATAATTAACCAACAATTATTTACCATTCCTTACTCTAACCTGTTACCTTCCCTTCTATAATACTAATCCGATAAAACTCCCAATTAAGATTTACAAAACAACACTTCTTATCTCAAAACCAGGCAGCCGTAGGTTCTTGTCTTCAGATCTTCCTGTGTCTTATTTTCTTCTGGTTAGGAATTTCTGCTTTACAGGTTACTGATTGAAAAGGTGCCTTTTTAAGAGAGCTGTTTTTCAGGCAGTCTGTTTACATGCTAGGTTGTGGCAGTTCTCCACATGAATTTTTACCATCTCTGGAAGTGAGTTTTAAACTCCTCCAGCAAAATAATCTCTCTGAGAGCCTCAAATGTCTCATCTATTTTCAAAGCACGTACCCATCGATCAAACAACTACATTTAATTCTTTCGAACTCAACATAAATCTGACCTGATTCCTTCTTTGTGTTTCTGAACCGCTGCCTATATGCTTCTGATACCAATTCATAAGCACTTAAAATAGCCTATTTAATCTCTTCATAATCTCTTGACACCTATCTGACAATACGACAAAATACCTCACTAGCTCTGCCTATCAGCTTAGTCTGAACTAGCATTACCCATAAATCCTCAGACCGAACCGCTGCCTATATGCTTCTGATACCAATTCATAAGCACTTAAAATAGCCTATTTAATCTCTTCATAATCTCTTGACACCTCATCTGACAATACGACAAAATACCTCACTAGCTCTGCCTATCAGTTTAGTCTGAACTAGCATTACCCATAAATCCTCAGACCACTCCATCTGCCAAGCCAATTTTTCAAATGAAATAAGAAAACTTCGACATCTTTCTCATCAAAATATGGCAGAGTTTTAAATATTTCACTACCTTCTCTTTTAATCTCTATACTGTTAACTTGATTTTGCTGACTAAGTCACAACTTCTCTCTCTCTCTCTACCTCCCCTCTCCCTCTCTCCCCCTCTCTCTCTCCTCCTCTCTCCCTTTCCTCTTTCTCTTTGCTCAGCCAAGAACCTTTTCTCTCTCCTTTTCCTCTCTCTCTCTTTTCTCTCTCTCTTTCGCTTTCTCCCTTTGTTTGTCTTCTAACTCCATTTTCCTCAATTGTAATCTAAGTTTGTCTACCTCTACTGCACTTGTCTGTTTCTCTGACACACTTAAGTGTTTGAATAATTCCCTTACAATTTCAGCTTTACTTTTGTCCTTGGTTAAACCTAAATCTAACTTCTTTGATAATTCTAAAAGTATGGCCTTTTTCTTTCCTTCTAAACTTTCTTGGCAAATTTGAGAAACGTCTTTAAATCCCAGAACCTCTTTTGTAATTTTAAGAACCATTTCTCTCACTTTTAAATTAATCGACCCCAATTCACTGAAATTAAACAAATTGACTCACCTACATTTTATTTAAAGATCTAGGACACTAACCTGCAAGTGTTCAAATCTGCTGGGAGTTTTCGTACCCCCCAAAATCTGTCTAAACTAGTTCAGATCACGGACCCGAGCACCCTAACAGTTAGAAAAGAGAAGGAAGAGAGAGAGAAATATGGCATTTCTTGGATCAGACAGCTGCCCTCCATAATTTGGATGGGAGTGTAATAACAAAGTGCTGATATTCAATTTATCTAGTAGCCTGATTGCCATCTTCTCCACTGTATCTAAACAGGAAACAGAGCAATATGTTGCACTTCAAAATGATGTGCTAGTTCCCATGGGTAGTACTCTGGGAAGATGACCAAATCCTTAGATAATCTCCAGCAAGGGTCAGGTGAGTGTCCTACATCAAAGACAGATCAGTTGTGGGCAGCTTATGAAACGGCCTTTCCCGAACATAGGAATGGACTTTCAGACATTGTCTTAACTCACTGGTTGAGGACTCTGAGAAGTCAATCCCACCCATTTCTTCAGGCAAGATTTGAGTTATTCAACCCTATGACCACTAATAATATCAAAGCTGCAGTGTTGAGGAAAATGGCCCTTTGTTTAATGGGATAAGCTACTGGAGCTAGAACAGAAGCCGAAAGAGAAAGATGTATGAATTGAAGAGCTTTACCCTGAAAGGCATGAGAAATAATGATCAAATGAAATGATCAGGATGTTTGAAAACTTGCTTGTTCTCAAAAGTCATTAACTTCATACAGTTCACACAACTTCCTAACTTTTTGAATTGAATTTATTGAGGAGAAAGTGAGGTCTGCAGATGCTGGAGATCAGAGCTGAAAATGTGTTGCTGGAAAAGCGCAGCAGGTCAGGCAGCATCCAGGGAACAGGAGAATCGACGTTTCGGGCTTTCTTTCCTGAAGAAGGGCTTATGCCCGAAACGTCGATTCTCCTGTTCCCTGGATGCTGCCTGACCTGCTGCGCTTTTCCAGCAACACATTTTCAGAATTGAATTTATTGTCAGGTGTACCAAGGCACAGTGAAAAGCTTTGTCTTGCGAGCAATATAGGCAGATCACATAGTTAAGTAGCATAAATAAGTAAATAATAGGTATTACAGCAGTAAAAACAAATGCATAGGTACAGGCGAATGTTAAGAGTTTGTGAATCCACTCCGTATTCTAACAACAGTCAGGTAGAAACTGTTTCAAAAATGGTTGGTGTGCGTGTGTGTTCGGGCTTCTGTACCTTCTACCTGATGGTAGAGGTTGTTGAAAAGCATTGCCAGGGTGGGATGGATCTTTGAGAATGCTGGTGGCCTTTCCTTGACAGCGGGCTTGGTAGATGGATTCTGTAGATGGGAGGTTGGCCTTTGTGATTATCCGGGCTGAGTTCACCACTCTCTGTAACTGTCTCCGATCTTGAAAGGCACAATTGCCATACCAGGTAGTGGTACATCCAGACAGAATGCTCTCGATGGCGCACCTATAAAAGTTGGCAAGGGTATTCGCTGTCATGCCATATTTCTTCAGCTGCCTGAGGAAAAGGAGATGTTGGGCCTTTGTAACCAGTGCGTCCACATATAGAGTCCAAGAAGGCTTGTTGTGGATGACCACTCCCAGGAGATTGACACTCTCCACTCCACTCGTTCCACCTCTGTGCTGTTAAGGTGTAGGGGAGAATGAGTAACATCCCGGCGAAAGTCAATAATAAGTTCCTTGGTTTTGCCGGCATTGAGAGCTAGGTTCTTCTCAGTGCACCATTTTTCCAGATCTTCCACCTCCCGTCTGTAGTTTGTTTCATTGCCATCTGAGATTTGACCGACAATGGTGATGTCATCAGCGAACTTGTAAATGGCATTAGTCTGAAATTTGGTGACACAGTCATGGGTATACAATGAGTACAATAGGGTGCTGAGTACACACTCCTGGGAGGCTCCAGTGTTGAGTGTTAGTGTGGATGAAATATTGTCCCCAGTCTTCACTGATTGTGGCCTGTGGGTCAGGAAACTGAGGATCCGGTTGCAGAGTGGGGCTTAGTCCGAGATCACTAAGTTTAGTAATCAGTCTCAAGGGGATAATAGTGTTGAAGGCTGAACTGCAGTCAATGAGTAGGATTCTTTCATAGCTGTTCATGGTGTCAAGATGTTCTAGGGAAGAGTGAAGGGCAAGTGATATGGCATCTGACGTGGATCTGTTGGTCCGACAGGCAAATTAGAATGGGTCAGGAGTAGTGGGGAGGGTAGAGTTGATTAATACTATGATCAGTCTTTCAAAGCACTTCATGACCCCCGAAGTTAGGGCCACTGGGACGTGCTACATGAGTCGTCTTAGGCACAGGGATAATGTTGGCCCTCTTGAAACAGGCAGGGACAGTGGCCTGCTGCAGGGAAAGGTTGAAGATGTCTGAGAAGACCTCTGCCAGTTGATCTGCGCATGCTCTGAGTGCACGATCTGTTACTCTGTCTGGTCCCATCGCTTTCCTTGGATTCACATGAAGGAAAACTGATCTGACCTCCGATGCAGTGACTGTTGGGATAGGTTCGTCTGGACTTTTTGGAATAGGTGTTACCTCTTCGTCGAAATTCTGCTCAAAGCGAGCATAGAAGGTGCTGAGGCGATCTGGGAGGGATGTGTCATTGTCTGCTCTCTTGCACTGTCTCTTTAGAACCTGTGATGTCATTCATTCCTTGCCATGGTATCTCTCTGGGTCTCTAGTTTGAATCGGTATTGGTCCTTGGCTGTCATAATAGCTGTGCGAAGGTCATACTTGGATTCCTTATATTTGATAGCAATTTCACGTGAATCTGGCCATGTTAAGCTCCTACTATGTAACATTACAGTTTTGGATTCCATGCGAATTAATATTGATTGGAAAAGTTATATTGATTAGTACTACCTGGTAATTGTTGGTTTCCTAAAGAGGATGATGGATGACTCAATGGACATATTCCTGGATTAACACAAACTATTTGCCTGGTTTATATCTTATTGTTAAAGGTTTTCCTATTCTGAACATTGTTTTTCTTTATTTTCCCTTTCAAGACTGATTGCACTCAAAGTTCTTAATAGCATTGTATTGCTGGGAAAATCTTGCCAATATGTAAAAGAGGCCAACATGGAGGAAAAACTGTTTCAAACCCCACCAGCCAACACCTCTGGGAAATCCGGCAAAAAATCTGTCAGCAAAGTTAAATCACCTGAAGGTAATCAATTTTCATAAAACCCCTTATTTTCATGTTTTATACAGAAACAAACAATACTTCCATTTATAAATACTACCTCTAATGTTACATTTGGATAAACTAAATATAAATGTTTTAACAATCTAACTTTGTTTGTGAGATCAGTGTTTTCCAAAATAATTTAAGGTGTTCATTGAATGCAAACTAACAATTCGGATGTCAGTTCAGCGAATTCTGATATACCAGAATTTCAGTTATTTTTGGAGGCATGGAGACAAAGGTGATAATAGAGCATCATGAAGTTCTTCTTGACACAGTTTAAATGCAGTTGTATGGATCAGAGGTCAAATAATACTGACCTGAAAAATTACATTTCATTTCCTATGTGCACAAATCAAGCACACTACTTAAGAATATTTTCTTTAAAAATTAATCTTACTGTGACTTAATGTTCCAGCCTTCAAAGTGGAGTACTATATCATGAACCAATAGTCTACCTCATATTTTCCACCTTACAATTCCATACTTTAAAAATACTGCATACATTTAATTTGTAGTTGATCAGTTAAATTAATCAAAATCCCAATGGTAATTATATGGTACAATTACTTTTTAGGCCAATTGTTTATCTGTTAGAATTTCTGCATATTGAATTGATGACACAGCTGTGGAATTTCATGTCATTATGAAAACTTTTCTCCATTCTGATCGTAATCTATATTTACATACTTTATCAATATCCATGAGAACAATGAATAGCTGAAACTAATTTTAATTAGTTTAAGAGAGTTTTATTTGCTATACCAATTCTTATCAAAATTTTAGAAGCATGATGAAATTTAAAGTTTATATTTATCACTTTATTTTCAGAAGAAATGTAATAATAGGCCAAAACATTTGATTCCATGTTTCCACTTGCAATAACATAGAATGCTGATATCCAGATATTTATGTTTTTGGTACAATATAATCAAATATTTTGCATAAAGCACATCTCATACCTTGAGTGTATACATAGACTTAATATGAAAAATTATTCATATCCTCTGGGTAGATATTATATAACCATTTTGACCTGTTCATATGCAAACAGATTTTAATAAATGTGCATCAGGAACCACTAAACTAAACAAAACTAATCCTACAAATGCTAAATTTATTTCCCTTCATTACTAATCTTGAACTAGCAACTGAAAAAAAAAATCAGTTCTTTTGCCTAATGATATGTTTATTTTCAAGTCTATTTACTTAAAAATAACAAGTCATTTTCAAAATGAAATTCTTAAAGACTTATTAACTATTAAACTAAGCTTACTATTTTATCTGGTTGCATCCTCATTAACTTCCTTTGGGGCCTGTTGCCTGTTTGGACTCCCCTATCTTAATTTCTGATCTTTTGTATATATTTAACGCTTTGATAATTTTGTAGTTTTTATTTCTGGTAAAATCTCATTGGGTTGAGTGATCATCCATTCATATGGATCTTTGCTATATGCAACATATCCACTATATTTGCCTAAAATAAGGCAAGTCACAATTGTCCCGGTGGTCCATAGGGCTGCTCTCATTAAAGAGAGATAACTGGTAGTGGTTTAACCTGAATATCACTAAGCCTTTGGTGAGGGGAGAGGATGAGAAGAGGGAACCTTCATGGTAACCTCAAATGTACGGGAATTAAACCCAAGTACTGACATCACTCCACCTTGAAAAACAGTTATCCAGTTAAACTCAGCTAACTGGCCAATGACTGTATTTTTAAGAAATGATCATTAACACTGCAGAAACTTGCAGACCACTTGTTAATGTGAAACTAACCCTCTTTAAATGAAGATTCTTCATCCCTTGACTGTTCAGTGAGCAACAGTCCCAAGAGTGCCCTTTCATCCTGATTTTTACTCAATGGAATTTCCATTCACTCATCCATTTGTGCCTCAAGTGCTGCCAAGCTTTACATCACCCGATGTTGGCTTAAACACCAGTGTCAGGCTAGCAACACAATCTCATCCACCTGCCCTTTCAGTCCTTTTCTGCTATTTCCCTGCTTTGTCACCTGCATATATTATACCAGCATCCTGACAATCTATAATTGTGCTGGTTTCAGTTGCAGTATAATTATTAAAGAAAAAATGATATTAGCTTCAAGATAATTCTGTCCTGAAGTAAATTGGAAACGCTTTTAAAATATTTACTAGCTCAAGCAAGTTATTGGCCGTACAGTGTTGATGATTTCACAGCTGTCAGTGAGGAAGGCTAGGGTTTTGAGAGAAATTTTTAACTTGATGTTGCATACATTTATCTTCAAACAACTGCTGTTCTATCCGTATTCTTCTATGACAGATTTCGTACAAACACTTCATCTATATTGTAGGTTCTTCAGGATTATTTTTAATTCTTTTCTGTTAGTTCAGTGTATTTTATGTGTGAAATGCTAGTTTTAATAGTCATCTTCACTATTAGAGTGTATAGTTGATCTAAAGTCTTCCATTATTAATGTAGTTTTAAAATCTCCATTTTGGTGTAACACAATCACATGTATGAATTACAAAATTTAGTCATACTTTTTGACCTTGTTTTATATGTTAATTTAGTATCCTATGTAGGGAATCCTGTTGAGATACAATCAGAATGTATGCAAGCATTTTACCATGGAGGTATGTTCATGTTTAAAGTAAAAGATTCGGCATAATGTCTTAATGCATTGGTATTCATTTGCAAAATCTCTAATGAGATAATTTCACTTTGACAGGCACTACAACAGAAGAAGTGGAATCAAAGTCCATCATTAGTCAGCCTGTGTCACTATCAGAAAGTATATCAACTCTAGTTTCAAGCAACAGTACTGACCAGTTTCTTACAACCCCCGATGTGGAAGATAAAGGAGTACCACAGGAAAAATCTAATGGCAAGCGTTCTTCTTCAAAAGAAGATCTACTAGAAATAGACAGGTTCACAATTTGCGGGAATCGGATTGATTGATTTTTGCACATTTTAAACTAGAGAAGAGCTGCTTTGGACAAAGGCCTTTGCATGGTAAACTGAACATTCTCAAGCTTGAAGGTATATAAAGGTTTGAAAGCTGCAAAGGAGGCACTGATCAGGAATATTTATTAAAATCTTTATAATTTATTAATAGATTCAAGCCAAAATATATTTTACCTGTATTTTTTTTCCATCTGTTTGGAAATGTTTGGTTTGGAATAGGCTCTTTTGGTTTGTATTTCAATTTCCTGTGGCAAAGGAAGAACCATTGTTTGGTTGGTTTCTGTGGAGACCTGGCAGATAAATGCTTTCAAAACAGCTTTCTCTACAGCTGTGTGGATTCTTTGTGCAATATTACTTGCCACTTGTGATACAAATGCACCTTCAGACAGTGATGTGATCATTATAGCCAGATGAATTTGTTGACTTTTTATAATGTTTCCAACAAAATTCACTCTTACATTGGGCTTTAATTGTACAGAAATGTGCCTGCTGCAGTAATTTTGTTTTTTAATTCTAATCCTGTATAGCCATTCTTAGGTAAAAATTCAGTTCATGGTAACCCGCAAATATACATGTTGAAGTTTGCAACTGTTTCTGAAGGGACTTCAGTTAGAAGATAAAAATAAGGAACATATTGATACAAGTGGATCTTCTTAAAAAAGAATAACCGCATATATTGCATTTGTGTTCTCGGAACAGCTGCTCAAACACGAGAGGTTTCTTACCTTCTGAAACAGAAAAAAATTCTCGTAATCCCCTCAAGAATCCATGCAGAACATTAATTTGTCATATCTGTCAAATGCTGCTGAAGCCTCTGTGTGCTTCCAGCAGCTCTTACCTTTATTTCAGACTTTCATCACTCGTATTTGTTTTGTATCCAAAAGGTTGTGTTTAGTAGAAACATTGGAGATCAAAGTTGTTTAGATGCACTTATTGAGCAAGCTACATTTTGGGAAGCAGTAAAACATGATATAAATTCAAATGAGTTTACAAAGAAAGTTAGAAAATAGTAAGAGGCAGAAGAGGATCAATGTCCCACAGCTACGTGTTTGCACATTCGAAAATAGCCAAGTCTGCCATGTATGCAAAACTGTTTCTTTTTAAGTTAATTAAATTGATCTATTTTAGTTGATGTCTGTGCAATGCTTATTTATAGCTTCTTTTGCACTAAAGACTATAAAGTCTGAATTCAAGGTTTCATGAAAAGAACACAATTACATAAATGTCTTCATTCTAATTGCTCAAAAAGCTAGTTTTCTAAGAAATATTTCATGCAAACTGAAATATTAAACTGAAATAGCACCGAGTGAATCAGAATAAATGAGTTGATTGTTTAGTTAATTTAGGGGTGTTATCAAGTTGCAAATATTCACCTTTCAAATACACAATAAATTTGACCCTTTACTCACTTCCAAGGTGCAAAGTGATTTATGACTGAAATTTATAATAACACCAGCTAGTAAATATTCTGTATCTTTTTATAATTAGTACATCTTGTAAATGAACAATGCTGAATAAATGGATTTTGTAACATAAATTGTTTGTTTATTAATACATGTAACATATATCAAGGCCAATCATAATCAACAACAAATAGGTTTCACAAGACTACGTGGATACACTCCTGGATTCAACATTTCTATTAAAGACAGCTGAAGATTGAGTCGTAGGAGTCTTTTGCATATAGTCCTAACCAAACAAAAACAAGTTGCTCAAATATTTTTACAACTGGAGTTTTCCTGTCTCTTAACTGACTTTATTTTGCAGAGTTATCACACTAAATAATACTGTCCTTATGCGTACTGATTGTTATATGGGCAAGTTTAAGTCAGAAAATAATGATTAATGTTTTAGATAGAGATCCTTTTAATATATTTTGTTTGAGACCCCACCTAAAATTTATCTCTTTTGATTTTGGTTTGATTTTGATGGAGCTATTGTGTAACTCCAGTATTGTTTTCAGAATTTCCAATATTCATCTTGCCTAGCTCCTGACCTGTTAGTCCTTGAGAACCATTTCTGCAGCTGTTTTTGCTTCCATCGATTGTGAGGTTCAAACTTGTATATTAAGTAAGATTATTTATTTTATCTTTTATATTGTTGTGAATATTTTGTTTATAGTTTGGGTTTTTAAAATATAATGTTTTGTTTTAGAACTTAATGTTTAGCTATGGAAAATGGGATAAATGGAGTCAAAGGAAGTCTATTATACCTAAGGTTAGAGTTATATTGCTTTCAGAGATTAACAGCTAGTCGGGTAAGATCAGAAACAGCATGTCGGTTTGCTGAGCTGAAGACATGGTGTTGCTTCACAAGATCCCGTCGTCCTCCTGAGTGGTGGCTTTGTGCTATGGAAAATATGGCTAGGGCTATAAAGAAGGCCTGGGAGTAATTGACAATTATGTAAAGCAGCAAATGGGTTGGTGAAAGCCCATGAGCAATATTTGCTTGATGCAGTTCAGAAGGATTGATCCTAAGAGAATTTCAAAAACAGGTGGGTGAAATTATCTGGTGAAAGTTAAAATTTTGTTGGTATTTAGACATTTTGGGAGCAGTCTTTGGCATCCTGGGGAAATAGATCTCTGGGGACGAGATTGAACTACTGAGTTGAGCATTTATTGAGGTAGTACAAGTCAGGGAGGTTTTGAGGGTGTTCTACGATTAGACTTTCAAAGTAAGGAATTAGAATCCCTTTTGAAGGTGGCAAGAATTTTGAGATCGAAGATCCACAGTGTTGCTAATGCCTGGGTAATATCTGTTTTGACCGCATTAACCAGTTAAATTGTAGTGTATGGGGTGTTAAGCTACAGTTTGTTATCATTTACCTCATGTTAATTCTGAATGTTATTGTTCTTTATATAGTATATATGGTTTAGGATCATTATCTCACCAGTTCAGTTTACCTATTTCAACATTGCTACTTATGTTGGTTTTGTTCATGTTTGTATAATAAAGTTTTTTTTTGTATTTCAATTCAGTCCTGGAATCCTGCTGCTTTTTATTTGCTTCTGGTTCTTTGATACATGCTGTTCTTTTAAAAGATTATGGTTTGCAGGAAGTCCCTGGGTAATGAACGCCGACTTACAAACGGCCAACTTACGAACGTCTGTACTTATAAACCGACCTCCGTAAAGCCTATTATTTTAAAAAATCTGAGTTACATACAATGGTTTGTAATAATGAACGGTCAGACTACCTGAACTATGCATGACGCTCAAATTGCTGCGCTTTTTCAGTGGTTCGTCAGCTCGAGGGAGAACAGCACTGTGCTGTGGTTGCCATTTTAAGTCTGATCACGTAAACATTGTTGTGTGCATTTGTTTTGACTTAAATTTTTCATGTGTTTACCCTCATCATAAAGTGTAAATCAGATGCAAGTAATGGTGATGCACCGAAGAAAAAGAAAACGATCACGATTGAAACGAAAGTGGAAGTAATAAAGCGATCAGAGAGAGGTGAAACATCAACAAACATTGGAAAAGCGTTAGGCTACCGTTGGGGTAATTATAAAGGACAAGGGGAGAGTATTGGAGCATGTAAAAGGCTCTGTCCCAATGAAAGAGACAATTATCGCTAAGCAACACAATGGTTTAATCATCGGAATGGAAGGGCTATTGATAATTTGGTTTGAGGATCAAAATCAGTGCAATATTCCTATTATCTTTGGCTTAGTGCAAGAAAAGACTCCAAGCCTTTTCAGTGATTTAAAAGCTGCACTTGCAGCAAGTGAAGGTGCTTGTGATGAAGAATTTGTTACGAGTAGGGGTTGGTTCACCCATTTCAAAGGGAGGGTAAATTTACACAATATTAAAGTACAAGGTGAAGCAGTGAGTGCCCATGTAAGTGTACTGTAAAAGAGTTTCCCAAAATGCTTAATAAAATTATTGAGGAGGGAGGTTATGATGTGCCTGAGCAAACACTTAACATAGATGAGACTGGCTTATTTTGGGGGAAGAAAATGCCTGAGAGGACATACATTTCAAAAGTAGAGAAAGCTGCTCCAGGGCATAAGGCATGCAAGGATAGGCTTGCTGGTAACGCATCCAGGGATTGCAAGTTTAAGCCAATGCTTGTGTGTCGCTCCTTAAATCCGAAGACACTTAGGTGAATCATCAAGGCATCTCTTCCTGTTATTTGGAAGGCAAACACAAAGGCTTGGGTAACAAAAGCTCTCTTTGAAGACTGGGTCCTGAATTGTTTTTGTTCCTGCTGCTGAATGTTATTGCTTGGCCAAGCAGATTCCTTTCAAAATTCTCCTTGTGCTTGACAATGCCCCCAGAAATCCAAGCACTTTAGATAACCTTTACCCCAAATGTAAAGGTCAGCTTTTTACTGCCCAACACCACATCACTACTTCAGCCAATGGGTCAGGGAATCATAGCCTCCGTTAAGTCATACTATTTATGCCAGACTTTCCCACAAGCAGTCAGAGCTACCCAAGATGATGCAATGACCTTAAAGGAGTTCTGTAGGAATTACAACATCTATGATGGCGTCAAAACATTGCAGATTCATGGGAGGAAGTGAAGAATACCAACATGAAAGGAGTCTGGAACAAATTATATCCCCAGTTCGCAGATAGTTTTAAAGAGTTTACAGCTGAGGACATCTCCAAAGCCAGGCCAGCTGTGGTCAATATTGGTAACAATCAATTGCACTTTGACATCAATGAATGTCTTAGACTTACTTGAATCCCATGCCAAAGAACTGACCAATGCGGACCTTATGGAGCTGGAGCAGCAGATGATAACATTTGAGGAAGAAGACTGAGATGTTGAAACTCTAGAACCCAAGAAGTTTTTAACGAAGGAGTTAGCTAAAAGCCTTTTGTCTACTTGAAACAGGGATGGCAAAGTTAGAGAAGCAAGATCATAATGCAGAGAGGTTCACCAAAGTTTACCGGATAGTTATCGACAGACTTAGCTGCTACAAGACCATGTATAATGAGAAAAGGAAAAGCTCTGTTCAAGCCATCCTTGATGTTTACTTTAAGGAATTGGCTTTAGAAGTACACACCCACTCTCCAGCAGCAGAAACAGACCCTGACTCTCCAGTAGCAGTATCAATCCCTGACTCTCCAGCAACAGGCCCATCCTCTCCAACACCAGGCCCATCATCCAACTAATAAAGTCATCTTAATTATTAATTCAGGCACTTTCCGGTATGCAAGACATTGATTGGAACAAGAGTAAGTGTTAACCTTTAATCATTATCGCTTCTTCTTATCTAAACATTTAAGAATTGTTTCTTTAATGTTTTTATTCCTATATACACGCACACGCACACACACACATTCTTTCTTTCTCAATTATAAATACTGTACTGTAGTTACATTTGTTCTTATTACTGTATTATTATATTTAAGATGTTTTAGGTAAAGTATATACTATCTACTAAGACAAACATTTGAATAATTGACACTAAATGTGAACCATACATAACTGTTCCGACTTTAATACAAATTCGACTTATGAACAGCCTTAAAAACTGAACTTGTTCAAAGGCTGGGAACTTCCTGTATCAAGTCAGGTGAATGCAAAAACCTTGCTTGTACAATAACTGAGATCATAATTATGTTAGTACATTCATAAAATTGAAAAGGTGAAGTTCTTAAAATGACACATTTCTAGTTATCATTTTAACATCAGACATATCTGATTGCGTATAAGAAGGATGAAGCTCAAGTCTTTACATTTCATATTAGCCTGTGCATTGTTTGGTTCATACCCCAAAATGTGTCCTCACTACCATCTCTATCCTTCTGTCTTGTAACTGTCTCTCATCACTTGCTGTTACATTTGACCCCTTAAGGATATGTTTATACATCAGCAAATTGCCTACTTCCAGATTTGTAACATGCAACTTTTCCCTTACCCCAGCTTATCTGCTGATACCCTCAACTATACTTTTCATTACCTCCAAATGTAACTATTCCAACACGTTTGTGGAATGCCTCCCATCTTACACCCCACATAAACTTATGCTTTTCCAAATCTTTGGCCACATTTTAACGCTCATGAAGTCCATCACCCATCGTCCCTATGGCATTTATATTTTTGGAAAAGCCATGCTGCAATTTTAAAATTGTCATTTTCTCTTTAATGTCTCTCAGTAGCCTTATGCCTCCTGTTCTAACCTCTCCAGCCCTCAAACTTGCAAGAGAGTTTTGTACTCCTTCAGTTCTGACATCCTGATATTTAATTGCTGCATCATTGACAGCTGTCTTTTCAGCTGCTGAAGCCCCAAGCCCTTCCAGCCCTCTCCTTATCTGTTTAAGATGCTCCTTAAAACCGATGTCTTTGATCAAGCTTTTGTGCTGTTTATGTTAATATCTCTTTCTAAGGCTGATTGTCAAATTTTGGTAATATTTTGTGAAGAACCATGGGACACTACTGCATCAAAGGCACTATAGTAATATAAGTCATTGGGCAAAATCTTGTTTGGACCCAAGTATTATGGGCTATGGTGAGATTTATGGCACTATCACATGAGAAGTCCAGTGAAGCCTAACTCAACATCTGGAGCAACTTGCTGCATCTTTTATACATTACCCAAGTGGCAAAGTGAGTTTCTTGCCCGGCAGTGGCAAGTTGCCAGTTAAGGGGGTTATAACTTGTTAATTGCCTTATTTATGCCACAACATATTTCAGAGAGAGATGATTTCAAAATTAATCGAGTTGTATATGCAGGTTTACTAATAGGAATGTGAAGGCCACCAAATAGAGTACATATTTGACAGGATACTAATCTCAGGAGCTTGGCACAGTGAGGGAGGAAATGCTGCTTTCATCTTTTAATAGGTACAGAAAGGTCCGAGAGTGGGAACAAGAGTCCACTTTACTTGAGAGGCTAAGATCTTAATATTAACAATCAGGTAGGTGATTGGTGAGTTTTATGTTTATCTTTCTTTAATCTGAGGCAGTAGTTTAAACTAGAGCCAGGGAAGAGGAAAAAATTACAGCTTAAGTAGTTAAAGTTGTAATTCATGAAGCAAAATGGAATAGAGATGGAAGGGCAGGGAAGCTTCTAATTTGTGGCTGGCCAGGAAACAGTGCCTGTTGCCAGTTAGCAGGAAACCAGTGAGTCAATGCCCTGGACTGATATAAAAACAATTAATACTTCAACTTCAATTTACTCTTCCTCAGAACTGAAAGAGGCTAAAAATGATGGTTTTTGTTCTGGGGCCAAAGGAGAAGGAGAGGTGAGTGGAACAAATAGTGAGCATGCCCAGAACAAAAGACAAAAAGAGTGTGCTATTGGTGGTGAGGGGATATATAATTACTGAATCGGTGTTAATGGTAGGTATGAACAGTGGAAGATAAATCAGCTTCACCCCTGCAATTGAGACATGGGTAAAGGGGTGAGGGGTGGCATTGTGAGGGGAGTGGATACATTCAAAATGGAGGACAGTTAGCTACATTAGGACTCCTAACTGCTATATATCTACAACTGGTCAGATTGTTTTTATTATTATCAATGTAATGTCAAGTATCTTGATTACTGCAGGTATATACTGCAGGGCAAGAGTTATTGCTGGGGGAAAGGCAATTATGATGCAATTAAGCAAGATTTAGGATGCATAGGATGGGGAAGTAAACTATAAGGAATGGACACAATTGAAATGTGGAACTTATTCAAGGAACAGCTACTGTTCTTTGATAAGTATGTGCTTGTCAGGCAGAGAGGAAGTGGTTGAGCGAGGGAGCACTAAATGAATACTTTTTGTCAGTATTTACACTGAAAAAGACAATGTTGTTGAGAATACTGAGATACAGGGTACTAGACTAGACTGGATTAAGGTTCACAAGGAGTAGGTGTTAGCAATTCTGGAAAGTGTGAAGATAAATAAGAGCCCTAGGCCAGATAGGATTTATCCTAGGATTCTCTGGTAAGCTAGGGAGGAGATTGCACAGACTTTGGCTTTGATCTTTATGTTGTTATTGTTGACAGGAATAGTGTCAGAAGACTAAAGGATAGCAAATGTCCTTTTGTTCAAGAATGGGAGTAGAGTCAACCCTGGTAATTATAGACCAGGGAGCCTTACTTCGGTTGTGGGTAAAGTGTTGGAAAAGGTTATAAGAGATAGGATTTATAATCATCTAGAGGAATAACTTGATAAGGGATAGTCAACACAGTTTTGTGAAGAGTAAGTCGTGCCTCACAAACCTTCTTGAGTTCTTTGAGAACGTGACCAAACAGGTGGATGAGGGTAAAGCAGTTGATGTGGTGTATATGGATTTCAATATGATATTTGATAACACTCCCCATGGTAGGCTTTTGCAGAAAATATGGAGGCATGGGTTTGAGGGTAATTTAGCAGTTTGGATCAGATATTGACTATCTGAAAGAAGACAGAGGGTGATGGTTTACAGGAAATATTCATTCTGGATGTTCAGTTACCAGTGGTGTACCGCAAGGATCTGTTTTGGGGCTATTGCTGTTTGTCATTTTTATAAATGACCTAGATGAGGGCGTAGAAGGATGGGTTCATAAATTTGCGGATGACACCAAGGTCGGTGAAATTGTGGATAGTGCTGGAGGATATTGCAGGTTACAGAGGGACATGGATAAGCTGCAGAGCTGGACTCAGAGGTGGCAAATGGAGTTTAATGTGGAAAAGTATGAGGTGATTCACTTTGGAAGGAGCGACAGGAATAAAGAGTACTGAGCTAATGCTCATCTTGGTAGTGTAGATGAGCAGAGAGAAGTCAGTGTCCATGTAAATGCATCCCTGAAAGTTGCCACCCAGGTTGATAAGGTTGTTAAGAAGGTAATACAGTGTGTTAGCTTTAATTGGTAGAGGGATTGAGTTTCGGGGCCACGAGATCATGCTGCAGCTGTACAAAACTCTGGCGCGGCTGCACTTGGAGTATTGCGTACAGTTCTGGTCACAGCAGTATAGGAAGAATATTCTGGATTAGTGGTGCTGGAAGAGCACAGCAGTTCAGGCAGCATCCAAGGAGCTTCGAAATCGACATTTCGGGCAAAAGCCCTTCATCAAGAAACGTCGATTTCGAAGCTTCTTGGATGATGCCTGAACTGCTGTGCTCTTCCAGCACCACTAATCCAGAATCTGGTTTCCAGCATCTGCAGTCATTGTTTTTACCTATAGGAAGAATATGAAAGCTTTGGAAAGGGTTCAGAGGAGATTTGCTAGGATGTTGTCTGTTTTGGAGGGAAGGTCTAATGAGGAAAGGCTGAACGACTTGAGGCTGTTTTCGTTAGAAAGAAGAAGGTTGAGAGGTGACCTAATTGAGACAGACAAGATATTCAGAGGGTTCGATCAGTGGACGGTGAGAGCCTTTTTTCTTGGATGGTGATGGCTAGCATGAGGGAACATAGCTTTAAATTGAGGGGTGATAGATATAGGACAGATATCAGAGATAGTTTCTTTGCTCAGAGAGTAGTAGGGGATTGGAATGCACTGCTTGCAACAGTAGTAGACTCGCCGACATTTAAATGGTCATTGGATAAACATTTGGATGAAAATGCAATAGTGTAGGGGTAGATAGGCTTCAGATTGGTTTCATAGGTCAGTACAATATCAAGGGCAGAGGGCCTGTACTCTGCTGTAATGTTCTATGTTCTATCAGCTTTCATGCTCACATAGGTTTAGAATGCTAATCTCAGAGCTACCCCTCTCCCTTTTAAACAATGGAAAATTCAAATATATGTAAATTGGTATCACCATTACTGATGCCATCTTTTTTATGATAAGTACCAAATATTCTTCTCTGTGTACTTTTTCCTATATTTGAGTGCCTGTGGATCATTCCAACTATTCCTTATTTCCACCTAAACTGATTTTACATCTTGATCCCTTGAAACAAGTTCATCTCTAACTACTGCGTCATTCCCATCCTTGATTAATAGTGGTACTAAAATAGGAACAGTAGTAGACCTTTTAGCCTCTTGAGCATGCTCTGCTATTTAATATGATCACAGCTGCCACAACATTCTTCTTGTCTACTTTCCTATGTTTTCCCTGTCACCTTAGATTCTTGATCAGTGGGCAATCAATCTAAGTCTTAAATATACTCGAGGACTCTGACCCCAAAGCTCTCTGTGGCAAGGAGTTTCAAAGACACACAACCCTCCGAAAGAAGAAATACCTCCTCATCCCATTTTAAGTTGGTGGCCCTTTATTCTGAGGCTATGCTCTCTGGTCCTAGATTCTCCCAGAAGGGGAAACATTCAGTATTTATCCTGCTGAGGCCCTTAACAATTCAATGTTTCAATAAGATCACCTCTCATTCGTCTAAACTCCATCAAGTAGAGTCCCAACCTGCTTAACCTTGACTTATAAGACAAAATCCCTCCATACCAGAGATCATCCTGGTGATCTATCTCTGAACTGCCTCCAGTAAAATGATATCTTTCCTTAAATAAGGGGACCAAACTGCTCTTGGTACTCCAAATGTGGCCTTACCAGCACTGTCCACTGTTGCAATAAGATTTCCCTACTCTTATACTCAAACTCTCTTGAAATAAAGGCCAACATTCTGTTTGCCTTCCTAACTTTGCTAGTTTTCTGTTTTGTGTATAAATATTCCCAAGTGCTGTTGCGTTGCAGGTTTCTGCAGTTTTACTCCATTTAAATAATAATCTATTCTTTCATTCTCTCTTTCAAAATGAACAGCTTTGCATTTTCCCATATTATACTCTAATTGCCAGCTTTTTGCCCACTTACTTAATCTATCAACATCTCTTTGTAATCTGTTTGTATCCCTCTCACAATCTGCCTTTCTACCTATTTTTGTGTCATCTGGAAATTTGGCTACAGTGCATTCAATTCCTTCCTCCGAAGTCAGAAGTCACAAGACACAAAGTTATAATCCAACAGGTTTATTTGGAATCACAAGCTTTCGGAGTGCCGCTCCTTTGTCACCTGATGAAGGAACTATTTTCCGAAAGATTGAGAGTTCAAATAAACCTGTTGGACCATAACCTGGTGCCATGTAACTTCTGACTTTGTTCATCCCAGTCCAACATCGGCACCTCCACATACTTCCTCCAAGTCATATATATATATATATATATAGTAAACAGGTGCAGTCTGAGCACTGATCCTTGTGGAGCCCCACTGGTTGCTAATCACCAATCTGATAAAGAACCCCTTATCCTCACTCTCTGTTTCCTGCCCACATGCTAATTCTTTATCCATAGCAATATACTACCTCCAACACCGTGGGTTCTTATGATAACCTTTTCTCAACCTTGTTGAAAACCTTTTGGATGTCCAGATAGTATACATCTACTGGCTCCCCTCTTATTCACTGGTTGAAAATGTCTCAAGGAGATCCAAGATGGCAGCAACCCAGCAAGTCTGAGTCTGTAGTGCTCTGCCCAAGACTCAGGCAAAATGGGCTGCCCGCCTCCACCACACCTGCCAAACCATTCAAAATAACTTTTATTCAATACAGTTAATCATTTTGCATCAAACCTGAGTAGCTTGGTGCTTTGTTAAAATGACTAAGGGAAAGAATGCTCGCAGCAGGCAGGAGCCCCTCCCCCACCCTCCCCAGCTTCAGCAGAGACGTCCGCAGCCACTCCGGGGGACTTACCTACAGTGGCAAGCCTTGTTGCTGTAATTACTAAGCTGGAAGAGAAAATCGATGTCTTCATAGAGGAGCCCAGAAGCAGGTGGGAATCGCTCTTGGTCGCGCTGCAAAAGCAAGACCGAGATATTGAAAAAATCAAACATCAAGTTCGAGGGGCGGAGCTAAAGGCCGCAACCTCCGAGGCTGCTGCAGAATCGGCCGTGGGTCGGGTCCAGACTCCCGAACAATGAGACGGCCCCCCTCGAGAATTGGAGTCGTCGAGAAAATATTCGTTTGCTGGGCCTTCCCAAACAGGAAGAGGAAAGTCAGCTTGCAGTGTTTTGGAGCAGTGGCTCCCTCAGATGTTGAAGATGGAGACTGGATCAGGCCAGCTGTGGGTAGAATGGGCCCACCGGGTTGCAACACGCAGACCCGGGTCGGACCAGCGCCCCTGCCCGGTCCTGTTCCGGCTTCAGTGTTACAGAGAGAAGCAAATGCTCCTGGAAGTCTCCAGAACCCTAGGGAAAGATCCCCAGGCCATGACATATAAGGGAGCTAGGATTATGCTGTTTCAGGATTTTTCCCCAGCTTTGGTCCGCAAGAGGAGGGCATTTGACGAAACGAAGAAGCATCTAAGGGACTTAAACATTCAATACTCCTTGCGCTATCCAACGATGCTGCGTTTTCACCACGAAGGATCCGTCTATAACTTCGGATCGCCGGAGAAGGCCAAGGAATTTTTGGACTCTCTTAAATAGATTGTAAGAATTAATCCATGTGGTTAATGATGCTGTTCTGCCCCCAACCCGGTTTACCTTTTTTTTCCTTTATTGTTTAATATCATCATCGGGGGGTAGGGAGGGGGACATATTTGTTCTCCACTATGCAATTTCTTTTTTTATATATAGGCCACGTGGTTTAGTTGATTCAGATGAGGGGGGGAGGGGTTTGCTTTTTCCTACCTTATTTCTTTATTTTAGAGCGGAGTTTATTCACTTTTTTTGTGTTATTATACTTAATTATTACCTGCTGAGACTGTAATTTGATAGTTTTATATGTTTATACGTGGTATTATTGTTACTAAATGTATCTAGGTGTTGGTATGGGTGGGGGGGGGGGGGTTGGGAGGTAGGGTACTCACCGTAAACTTTAGCTTTATAGTACACTCGAATTTTTCTATTTTATTATGGGGTGCCTGGGTCGAGGGTGGGGCACTGGTTGGGCAAGGATATGATGGGTTTTCAGATAGGAAGTGATGCCCCCTGGAAGCAAGGGGCAAAATCTCCTTTTGAATATGTTTTATATTTTTTTTATTTAGAAATAGTTTTTTACTATATTGGGATGAGTGTATTAAAGAATCTCTATTTTTGTGAATTTTCTATGGTTTATGCTCGGGGTGTTTTGGATGGGGTTCTTCCTCACGCAGGGGTCTCTGACTTGCCTGGACAATTATGGTGAGTCATTCGATTAAATGGTGTACCTGGAATGTCAAGGGGAGTAATTTGCCAATCAAAAGGAAGAAAATACTATCAAACCTCAAAAAAAGAAAGGGTTGATATAGCTCTCTTAGAGGAGACACATTTACTGGATAAAGAGCACTTGAAATTACAACAGGATGGATTTGATCAGGCCTTCTTTTCATCTTTCAGTTCAAAAAGTCGGAGAGTAGTCGTTCTCATTCGGAAGAGTCTCCCTTTCAAAGTCTTATGTCAGATAAAAGATGAATTTGGACGGTGCATACTGATTAAAGCCCTTATAAATGGAGAAAAATATGGGATTTTGAATCTTTATTGTCCCCCGGCACATCCTTTCAAATGGCTCTCCGGGCTCGTTACACAATTATAGGAGGAGATTTTAATTGTATTATGGACCCCAAGATAGACAGGATACCCAAGAGTATTGCAGGTATATCCCCCAGATCCAGGCAGTTGGCGGATTTGAATAAAGAGCTAGAATTAATAGATGTGTGGAGGTGTCTCCCCCTGTAAGGCAGAGATTTCTCTTTTTATTCTAAACCACATAAGTGTAACACTAGAATTGATATGTTTTTTGCCCCCTTGACCTTTTTGAATTCCATATTATTCTACAAAATAGGTAATATAATAATTTCTGATTACGCTGCAGTGTATATGGAAATCAAGACTAGGAACAATGAGACGGGCCCCTCCGACATTGGCGAATGGATTCTTTCTTAATGAACAGGTATGACCAGTCAACCCTGTCAAATGTCAAATAGTCAATTCGTAAAATATTTCTCTCAAGAATTCAAAACTTCTTTGGAAATTAATTCAGGTAGGGCTAGTAACCCGTCGATGATATGGGAGACCATTAAGGCTTATGCGCGAGGTCTGATCATTTCATATTCGGCGACCCAGAAAAAACAAAAGGGAGAACAATAGCGTCTACTCGAGGCTCGCTTAAAGGCAGCTGAGACAGTGTACATTGATAGGCCCTCTGTTGCTAAATTACAAAGGATTACGGCCCTTAGGACAACCCTGAACGCTTACCCAAATGGCAAAGAGGGAAATATTATTTGCAAAGCAAAGATTATATGAATGTGGCGATAAGCCTGGTAGATACCTAACATTTCTTGCAAGGGAAGAAAAGGCCCCTCAAGCTATCACGTCTATCCTGAAGAAGGGCTAATGCCCGAAACGTCGATTCTCCTGTTCCCTAGATGCTGCCTGACCTGCTGCGCTTTTCCAGCAACACATTTCCATCTCTGATCTCCAGCATCTGCAGACCTCACTTTCCCCTCAAGCTATCACGTCTATCAGGGAAAGTGCTGGTACTTTGACTCACAATCATAAAAGGATCAACACAATCTTCAGAAAGTTTTACTTTGATTTGTATAAATTGCAGGATTGTGAAGATAGAGCCAGGAAGATGGAGTCCTTTTTTAAAAGCCTGGCCTTTCCGGACTTAACCCCGGAACAGGTGTTGATCCTGAATGCTCCCCTAACAAGTATTTGACGCAATCAGGCAGCTTCAGAGTGGTAAAGCACCTGGCCCAGATGCATTACAGGTTGAACTCTACAAAGAGTTTACAGGAGTATTAGCTGGTCTCCTTCTGGACATGTACATCCACTCATATAGTCAGGGCTGCCTCCCGCCTTCGTTGAGAGAAGCAAATATTTCTCTCATTCTCAAAAAGGAAAAGAACCTAGAAGATTGCGCATCATACAGACCAATATCTTTGCTAAATGTAGATTTTAAAATTCTTTCTGAAACATTAGCACTGAGGCTAGAGAGGGTATTACCATATATCATAAAAGAGGACCAGACGGGGTTTATCAAGGAACATAGATCATCTAATAATATTAGAAGGGTTTTGAATGTGATTCAAGTCTGCCATCAGGAAAGAATACCGGGAATAGTAGTCTCGTTGGATGCAGAGAAGGCATTTTACAGGGTTGACTAGTCATACCTGTTCTATACACTGGAAAGGTTTGGCGCTGGAAAAGCATTTATTAAATGGGTCTCAACATTGCATAATGACCCCAAACCAGCCATGATCATCAATGGTTTAGGCTCGGATAGCTTCAGTGTGGGTAGGGGCTGCTGCCAGGGATGTCCTCTCTCACCGTTACTATTCACGCTAATAATTGAGCCACTAGCGGAAGCTATACGGGCTGACTCTAATATAACGGCCCCGAGGGTTGGCACGGGTAAACATAAAATTATCCTCTATGCAGATGATGTTCTCCTTTTTTTCAGTAATCCTTTGATGTCCGTGCCCCACCTGATCCAAGTTACTAATCAATTTAGTGCATTCTCAGGTTACAAAATTAATTTTTCAAAATCGGAGGCCATGCCAATGGGTGGTCTCGCTAGTATGTCCCACTTATTGGACAGATTTCATTTTCCCTTTCGATGGTCTCTGGAGGGTTTTTTATATTTATGTATTTTTATCACCCCAGTATTTGGCCAGAAGTACAAGGTCAATTTTGTGCATCTATTGGAAAGTGTAAGGGAGGACCTTCAACATTGGGGGGATCTTCCAATTTCTTGGCTAGGTAGAATAGCTCTAATTAAAATGAATGTCTTGTCCCGTCTCTTATACTCTATGAGAATGCTCCCAGTGATGCTGTGCACTGTGCAAATTATATGTTTGGCTTGGTTCTTTCACCTGGAATCATAGATGGCCCCTCATTAAATTAAAGAAGCTACAGCTTCCACAAGCAAGGGGAGGGCTGGGTTTTCCAGACTTTAGGAAGTATCAGCTGAGTTCTCTACTAAGCTACATAGCCGATTGGGTCTCGTCTGACCTGCAATCAATCTGGCTGGACATTGAGGCTTCTCAAGCAAAGTGTCCTCTTATTAACCTCTTCTTTTTAGATAAGATGATAGTCATTATGGACCATTGTTAAAACCCTATAGTATTAAACACAATTAAAGCCTGGAAGATAATGCGGCAAAACAAGGGTAATTCACATAAAACCTCCCCTTATACTCCTATAGTGGGGGCAAGTGGTTTTCAACCGGGGCTCACAGACACCACATTTAAATCCTGGAGGTCCAGGGGATCTGTTTGATGAGGGGGTCATGATGTCATTTGGACTATCTAATGGAGACCTCTTTTGATATTTCCAAATTTGAGATTACATACAGAAGAAGATTACGTTATTAGACAGCCTTTATAAATCAGATAGGTAACATAGAGTGTTGTGGCCAATGGGTTTACCCTCGGTCAGCACTCTCTATCATTTATTACATAATGAAGTTTTGGAAGACATGGAATGTTTGCTTAGAATATGGGATCAGGAATTGTGGTTGGAAATATCCACAGAAATGTGGGAGGACATCTGGGAAAATGCCAGAAAAATCCCCATCTGTAATAGAACCCAAGCCATTCAGTTAAAGATACTCCATAGGACTCATATAGCACCGGAGCGATTGGCAAAATTTAGGGCAGGAGCATCTCCAATGTGTCCCAAATGTAAAATAGAAGTGGGCACTCTCACACACTGCTTATGGACATGTCATAAGATCTGCAAATACTGGGTCAGAGTAGCAAATGCTTTGACAGAAATCTTGGGAACGGAAATTAGAGTAGATCCAGTATCTCTTCTCCTGGGCTTTTCATGCTTACCTTCTCTGGATGTGCAAGGAAGGAAATTATTTTCCATTCTCTCCTTTTGTGCAAGGAAAAATATCTTAGTAAACTGCATAGCTGAGGTCCCTCCAGGACTTTCGAATTGGTATAGGTTGGTCATGGCTGGTCTTGACTTCCTTCCAAATATGGTGCACCAGAAAACTGAATTATTCTATAAAATATGGCAGCCCTTCCTGAATTATATATACACAGATATTTCGGCCATTTTGTCAAGGGCTTTCATCTAGTTGTGGTAGCGGTTCTGGCTGGTCCGGGGCCCCTTGGGGGAGGAATCCCGCATGAATACGGGTTTTATTATGACTTGATGTTAATTCGTTCCGAGCATGTACTTCACTATTTAATTGCTATGTTATCCTTTTTTTTTCTCTTAGTAATGTAAGATATTTTGTTATACACTCTGATTAGTTGTGGGTTAATAGTTGAGTTTTGTTTTCTCTTTTTTTCTTTATCTCTTCTTTTTGTCTGTTAGGTTTTGGTTATTATTTATTTAATATTTAATTGTACATTACTGTTTGTATTTGTGTGTATTATTTTGTAAGTTTGTAAAAACATGTTAAATTTTCAATAAAAATAGCTATTAAAAAAAGAAAATGCCTTAAAACTCGAATAAATTAGACGCTATTTCCTTTTCAAACAGCCATGCAGAATCTGCTTGAATCGATGATAATTTTCCAAATATTCTGCTATTGCTTCCTTAATAATTGATTCAAGTGTTTTTCCAACATTGGATGGTAGGCTAATTGGTCTTTAGTTACCTGCTTTTTGCCTCCATCTCTTTTTGAATATGGCTGTCACATTAGCAGTTTTCCAATCCTCTGATACTTCTCCAGAATCTAAAGATTTTTGGAAAATTACAACGAATGCATCCACAATTTCTGTAGCTACCTCTTTTAGGATACTCAGTGCAAGCAATCACAGTCAGAGGGCGTAGCTACCTTTAGCACCGTCAGTTTGTGTAATACTAATTCTTTAATGATGGTGATGGTACTTATTTCTTGCCTGTATTCCTTAGTATTAATGTTTGAAGTATCTTTCACCATAAAGACTGAGGCAAAATATCTGTTTAATACCTCTGGCATTTTCTTGTTCCCGAAAACTATCTCTCCAAGATTAATTTTCTGAGGAACCTATGCTCACTTTAACCTCTCTCTTTCCTATTATATATTTAAAGCAGCTCTTATTGTCACTTTTATCTTCCTCACTAGTTTGTCCTAGTATATTTTCTCTCTTTACTATCTTTTTAGTCCTCCTTTGCTGGATTTTGAATTTATTCCAAACTTTAGGGCAATCACTGACTTTTGCTTTCCTACATGCTTTTTCTTTCAACTAAATATTCTCCTTAACTTCCTTGGTTAGCCATGATTGGCTTATCCTTCTTTTAGAATCTTTACTTCCTGCTGGAATACATTTTTTGCTAAGAGACATAAATGATATCCTTAATATGTCTGCCACTGCTTGCTTACTATTACTCCTGCTAATCTATCTATCTAATGTGCCAGTCCACTTTAACTCTATTTTCATTTCATTGTAATTCCCTTTATTTAAGTTGAACAGTGTTGTTTCTGATCACAACCGAAATGTCGACTTCTTCACTTGCTGATGCTGCCTGGCTTGCTGTGTTCTTCCAGCCTCCAAGAAGAGGTTTTGTGGTCAATTCTTTGATAACATGAAAGTTGTGTTCTTGTGCAACTCCACATTATAGAAAAATCGTGCTTTAGAAACAGCGCTTAAAGTGTTGGTGCTGTAATCGCGTTACAGCCAACATATATTTTAAAAGTTTATGCTTCAGAAACAATGTCCCCAATTCCTCAATGACAATCCAGTGAATTTGCGTTGACAAAACACGTGATATAACAGAACGACCTGTACTTAAAGTTTTACTTTAGTAAACCAGCCTCAGTATCCGTTGCCAGATCCAAGATAGCCTGCTCACTTGTTGGCTCACTGACAAATTGCTCTGTTATTTTTACATGCTCCTATTATTTGTTGATTCATAGCCGTTCCTACCGAGTAGCTAATGTTTGGAGGACTGTACACTACTCCTATCAATGTCTACTTTCACTTGCTGTTTTTTTTCACCTCAACCCAAATGGACTCTGCATCATCTGAGCATAGATCTGGGCTCCCAACTGTCCTTATTTAATTTGTTGTTAACAGTGCTACCCCACCATCTTTTCCATCCCTCCTGTTTCTCCAAAAGATCAAATATCTGTGAATATTAAATTCCCAGTTTTGATCTCCTTGTAACCATGTTTCCATTATAACTACAAGATCATATTCATTTACCTCAATTTGCACCATTAGTTCATCTACCTTATTCCGAATGCTTTATACACGAAGATACAAAGTCTTTAATTGTGTCCTATTAGTGAATTTCCCTTCCCCTTTTATGGTTCCTTTGTACAATATGACATTTTGTTCCTTCCTTTTATTTTCTGGTAACAATCAACCCCATCATTAATGTCCCGTTTTTCACACACACAAAATCTCTGAGTCACACATTTACCTCTTTAACCTTGTTGATCCTGTGCCAATTACAATAGCTTGTGACTCAGGTAGTAATCAGGAGATTATTGCCTTCTTGGTTCTGCTTTCTAATTTAGCTCCAGCTGCTCATATTTCCTCAGCAGAACTTCTTTCCTCTTTCTACCTATGTCATTGGTATCTATGTGAGCCATGAAAACTGTATTGTTCTTCTTCCACTCCAGGTTCTACTGCAATCCCGAAGAGATATCCTGAACCCGGGCACCAGACAGGCAACTCAGAACGCTGGCCACAGAGAACCCTGTATATTGCCCTAAATATACTATCCCCAATGACAACTAAATTTCTCTTTTCTCCCCTCTTTTGAAAGGCTGCTTGTATCATGGTGCTATTGGTCAGTTCACTCTTCCTCCCTGTAGCTCTCACTCTCATCCACACAATAAGCAAGAATCTCAAACTTGTTAGACAAACCTAAGGGCTAAGGTTCCTTCAGCACTGTCTCCTGGACCCTTTTTACTTGCCTCGATTGTAATCACACCTTTCTGATCCTGACCACTGACTGAATTAGAGGTAGTTAATCTAGGGGGTGTTTCCTTCTGAAACACAACATCCAGGTAACTCTTCCCCTTGCTGATGTGTCAGTATTTGAAGCTTAGACTTCAGTTCTGAATTGATTTGATTTATTGTTGTCACATATACCAAGATACAATGAAACATGCTGTTTTGCTGATGTTATCATGCAAAGTGCATCAGGGTAGCAGATAGAGTGCAGAACACAGTGTTACAGCCACAGAGAAGATTCAGAGAAAGATATCAAAATTAACATTTGAGAGATCAGTTCAAAAGTCTGATAACAGTAGGGAAGAAGCTGTTCGTGAATCTAAAACAAAGTCAAAGTTGCTGGAAAAGCTCAGCAGATCTGGCAACATTTGTGCAGAGAAATCAAAGTTAATATTTCAGGAAGAGAAATCAAAGTTAACATTTTGGGTCCGGTGACCCTTCCTCAGCTGCCAGACCTGCTGGGATTTTCCAGCAATTTTTATTTTTGTTCCTGATTTACAGTAGCTGCAATTCTTTATGTTCTTTAATTTATTCGTACGTGAACGCAAACTTTTCCACCCTCTTCCATCAGATAGAAGATATGAGAGATTATAACTGGGGTAGGAGGGGTCTTTGATTACAGTGGTTGCTTCCTTGAGGCAACGGGAAGTCTAAATGGAATCAGTAGGTAGAAGGCTGGTTTGCCTGATGGATTGGGCTGTGTTTATGACTCCAGTTTCTCACAGTCTTGGGAAGAGCAGTTGACAAACTTGCTGTGATGTATCCAGATAGGATGCTTTCTGTGGTACATCTGTAAAAATTGTGGACATGCTGAATGTCCTTAGCTTCCTAAGGAAATAAAGCCATTGTTGAGCTTTCTTGACCATCGCGTGGACATGGGTGGATCAGGACAGATTGTTGGTGATCATCATTCCCAGGAACTTGACGCTGTCAACCATCTCCACCTCAGCATCATTGAAGCAGACAGAGGCATGCCCTCTATTCCGCTTCTTGAAGTCAATGACCAGCTTTTTCATTTTGCTGGAGAGATTGTTGTCTTTGCACCATGGCTGAGTTGATATTGGATCATAGACTGAAACCTCAAATTCCAGAAACAAAGACCAAATATTACATCAGATGATGAAGAAAGCTTATGATATAGCAAGCACTGTCAAAGAGAAAAAAACAAAGACCTGGTATATCTTCAGGCTAGAGTGAAGACTTTAGTAATAGTTATAGTAGGTTGAAATTTATGGATCGGAGACCAAACGTCTGAAGACACAGTCCTTAAACAAACTGTACAGACAGGATCCTATTTTGGCCAAGCATCTTTTGGAACATTCATGAGCAGTAAAAAATCTTAGTGTTATTAAAAGCCAAAAGACCACAAGCTCTGGGATGATAACAGAAAGACTGTATCAATCATCTCATTAAATGAGGATTGAGTCAATGAACTGATTAAAGATCATCATCTTTGATAAACAATGAAAAGATCAAGATCGGGAAGAGTTTTAAAGCTAATGCAAAGTTTAACTTTTGAATTTATTATTTTTGGGAGGCAGTGATGACAATGTAAATAATAGGTTAAACATGTTAATGAAAAAGTTGAAGTTATACTTGAGAGATACAGAGTAATGAGAAAGTGATGTATGTGATAATGTAAAATTAACATCAACAGTCGTGGGCAAGAATCTGAGAATAAACATTGAATAATCTGTACAAGAAAAATGAAAGTGGTGTACTTAGCTCGAAGTGTAGATGGGGCTATAATATAAAAAAAGGAATTTTGTAGAAATCTGTCAGGGTCTGATCTTACGGTGGCATGGTGATTCAGTTGTCAGCTGCTGACTCGCATTACCAGGAACTCAGGTTCAATTCCAGCCATGGGTGACTCTCTGTGTGGAGTCAGCATGTTCTCCCCTTGCCTGTGTGGGTTTCTGCAGGGTACTCCAGTTTCCTCCCACCGTCCAAAGATGTGCAGGTTAGGTGGATTGGCCATATTAAACTCCCCATAGTGTCCAGGATATGGCCATTAAAATGAGGGGTTATGGAGATAGGATGGGGAACTGGGTAAGGGTGTGATGCTGTTTGGTGGGTCAGTGCAGGCTCAATGGGTCGAATGGCCTCTTTCTGCATTGTGAGGATTCTGTGATTCAGTCACTTATAGATAAAGAGAAACATTCCTCATTTAGAACAAGTATGGGCTATCTGAAGAGATATGCAAATGTTATTCAGAACATAACAAACTAATCGAGCATCTAGTCCAAAATTGAGAGAAACACAATGTACTATCAGCTTATCTATCTTCTTTCCTACCCGGAGACTGTGAGATTAAGGGTTGAAAAGGGGTTTATTATCACAAAGAACACAAAATGGCTTATATATGTGGAAAGAAATGTATCATTTGTTATAAGCTTCAGGAACAAACAAAGCACTTAATACCACAAATTCTAGATTTTAGATAAAATGAAAGTGCCATTGATCAGAAAACAAATTAAAATATTGGAAAGGCCATTAGCATCTGAGAAAAAGAAGTGCAGTACTACTTTATTACATCTGGATTTTGCATTTAATTTGTCGTAGTGTAGGGGATAAACAATGCAAGGTGCATGGACAAAATTAAATTATTTATACAGATGTCTCAAAAGAAATATTTGCTAAACAGATATTTCTTCACTTACTTTCCTTAACATCGTTATTAATCTTCATAAAAGACTATGGTGAAGATGCGGAATGGTAGAATGGTTAGAGCACAAAATAAGGCAATTTGGTCAAAAGGGTCTGTGCTGGCTCTTCACAAATGAAACTCGCCTAGTCCCACATCCCTGCCTTTTTCCCATCACCCTGTAAATTTCTTTATCTAATTATTATCCAATTTTCTTTTAAAAACTGTTGTTGAAACTGCCTCCACCATGCTCCCAAGTAATAGATTTCAGATCCAAGGAACTCATAGTGCTTAAAAATACCTCAATTTCTGAATTACTGGACTGAGCCCTATCGAAATCATATAACATATGTTCTGTAATAATGTAAGAAAGTTTAAAGTCAAAACATGTGTTCAGACCAAGAAGCCAATACTTCCATGAACTTAAATCTCCCCAATTCCCAATGACAATCAAGATAAATGTCAGAATACTTATCCATTTTCTCAACTTACAAATAAACCTGCCAGATTCCATAAACAATTTTTCATAACTCCAGCAACATACGAACCACCACAGCCCATTCTACATTTTATTAACACAGTCATAGAATCATAGACTTACAAAGTATAAAAGAAAAGAATTTGAACTATTTCTCCTGTGATTAAGTTATTCACTTAATTCCACTTACCTAGTCTTTTTCCTGATTTTTTTTATCCAAGTATTATCTTTTGAATGTTTATATATAATTTGCCTTTTCTAGCCTTTCAGATCACCACTTGATTCATTAGATTCTGGAAAAGTTCCAATAGACTGGAATGTTGCAATAACAAACCCTCTACACAAGAAGGAAAGCTGAAAACAGGAGACTGTAGACCAGTTAGCTTGACATCTGTTATGGGAAAGATGTTAGTATTGATCATAAGTTTGTACTTAGACACTTAGAAAATGTCAAGGTAATCCTGAAGAGTCAGCAGAGTTTAATGGAAGAAAAATCATATTCAATCAATTTATTGGAGTTCTTTGAAGGATTAACATGCATTCTGGATAAAGTGATGCCTGAAGATTACTGTACTTGGATTTCCAGAGGCATTTGACAAGTTGCTACGTGAAAGGTTATTGTGCAAAGTAGGAACTTACGTGTAAGAGTTAACATCAATGTGAATAATAAATTGGTAGGCCAGCAGAAAACAAAGAGAATGTATAAATAGATGTATTTCTGATTGACACAATGTTTGAGTATAGTCCTGTGAGAGTCTATGTGGAGGCCTCAACTCATTTATATCAATGAGTTGAAGAATGGGAATGAAAGCAAGAGTGCTAAATTTGCAGCTGACACCAAGACAAATAGGCATGTATATTGTGAAGATTACATAAGGAAAGTTACAGATGAATGTAAGTAGGTCGACTATTTTGGCAAACTTCAGGCAGATGGAGTGTAATGAGGGGAAGTGTAATGCTTTTCACTTTGATGGGAAGAATAAAATAACAAAGTATTACTTACATGAACAACAATGCAGAATTCTGAGGTGCATAGAGGTCTAGATGTTCTAGTGAATGAGTCATAAAAAGTTAGTTTGCAGTTACAGCAAGTAATTAATAATGGGAGGAATTGAATGACATTGTAAGGATGTTATGCCTTAGTTATTCACGGCATTGATGAAACCACATTTCAAATATTGTGTGCAGTTTTGACCTTATCAGGAAGTGTGTAAATGTATTGAAAATGGTTCAGTGGAGGTTTATTAGATAAATACCTGAAATTAACAAGTTGGCTTAGGAGAAAAGTTTGGACAGACTAGGCTTTGTTTGTTCTAGAGTATAGAAAAGTAAACGGTGATTTGATTGGAGAATATGTGACTCTGAGTAGTCTTGATAAAATGGATAGGATGCATCCTTTTATGAGTGAGTTCCGAATAAAATGCACTGCTTAAAAATTAGGGGTTATCCTTTAGTTCATAAAGGAAGAAAATTTTTGTTTGTCAGAGGATTGTACAAGTTATTACCATCAGAAATGTCTTCCATATTGATAGGATTGGAAAAGGTTTCTGTCAACCCCATAGAGTTGCAGATTTCTATCCCATTGACAATTGATAATCTGAGTTCTGTCTTCTCTTTGGATTCTGCCATGAGATTAGAGAGATTTATGGAATAGTTTATCAGTTATCTTTTAACTAACAGTCAACAGCTAAGATTTCCTTAATATATGTCTCATAACTAGTTGTTCCATGACCAGATTTTCTGTGATTGGCATGACATTGAATCATTGTACCTGGCTGTCTTTTGCTTGTTCATTGTCACTTGTAACTTGTTGAAAACTTTCTGCAATTTTATAGGGTTGAGGTCAAGGAATGCATTCATGTTCAAGAGTGGAAGGTTGTCATTTTGAAGTATGTATATATTCTGTACTCTCTGACACACCTTTTTTGCAACATCGCTTGCTGTATGTCTTTATTCTTAATATCAATAACCTCCAGAATGATGTAGTTTCTCTATGTAAAATGTAATCTCTGTTTCTTCATTTATGATAATATTTTCTCCAGTATCAAACATAAAATTATTGGTGATGTCAATTGACAAATTGACTCTTGCCAAATTAATTAACTTGAATCACTAATTTCCCTCAGGAATATATTTGAGTTCTCTTCTCTTGTAGGTTACTGTATCCCACCAACATCTTTGCTTGGATAACTATTTTATCTTTTGCTGTTTTGTAACACCTTCTGCACATCTGATGAAGGGCTTTTGCCCGAAACGTCGATTTCACAGCTCCTTGGATGCTGCCTGAACTGCTGTGCTCTTCCAGCACCACTAATCCAGAATCTTCTGAAAGTGACCTACTGTTTTGCAGATCTAGCATTCTTGTGTAGTAGCTAGATACTGCTTGCATCTATGAGATTATTTTGTTCCACAGTGCTGACACTGAATCTTAGTTTCTGCTGTATAGTCTACTTTCTGTTATGGCATCTCATGTGCGCCTTTAATGTTTTGCATAGTAACATAAATATTCTTTAAGGATTTCTCTGTGGTTCTTGATTTCTGCTTCCTTCAACATCTGAATGGCTAGAGTCAAGTTTTCTTTGTACTATAATAAATTGAACTATGACTCATTAGGAATTCCAACATCAACAGTCTCTTGTGAATTCTGCTTTCAAAGTTTCATTATCAAATCTCTCCAGCAGTCTGTAGAGATTTGTTAAAATTATCTATGGGTTTGCCTTGATGCTAAGCCTTTCTATTAAACATTTTTCTTTCAAGAATTTTATTTGTTCTAAGATTAGAGTATTTGTTATGTTTTACTGGTGTAGCATGTTGGAAATCAGGCCCTGCTATTTCCAGAATCATCACAAAAGTGTATGATTTTATCAAGGTACACAAAATACCCCAAATTAATTGTGTTTTAGACCTAGGTTAACAGAAAGTGCAGACCAATTTTTTTTTGTACTTAACAGGATTACTATTTATTACAAATAGACTGTAAGACCATAAGCATAAGATTTAGGAACAGAATTAGGCCATTCAGCCTATCGAGTCTGCTATTTGATCATGGCTTAAATGTTTCTCAATCCCATTGTCTTGCCTTCTCCCCGTGATCCTTGATCTGATTACTAATCAAGAACCTATCTATCTCTGTCTTGAATACACTCAATGACATGGCCTCCACAACCCTCTGCAGCAATGAGTTCCACAGATTAAACCTCCTTTGGCTGAAACGATTCTTCCTCATTCTCAGTTCTAAAGGGTTGTCTCTTCACATTGACACTGTGCCCCCAGGTCCTTGTCTCCTATGAGTGAAAATATCTTCTCCACGTCCACTCTATCCAGACCTTTCAGTATCCAATAAAGTTTCAATAAGATCACCCTTCATCCATCTAACTTTCATTGAGTACAAACCCAGAGTCGTCCACCACTCAAATGACAAACCCTTCATCTCTGGGATCATTCTTGTGAATCTCCAATACCAGCACATCTTACCATAGATAGAGGGCCCAAAACTGCTCACAATATTCCAAATGGGTATGAATGATCTCGCCAAAAAGCCTTTGGACCTCGAGAAGGGAAGATGGTGTTGTTTCCCTCGAGTAAAAAAGAACCTGTAGCCCAAAGAAGGCAAATTTATTTTCATCAATTGCTGTAAGCTGTACTTTTGACCAATAAGCAGAGTCTTTATATGTTCTAAATTAGTCACTCTGTGACTCCTGCAAGCAAGTGAAAGTTCACTGAGAAGAGACATCACAACATATAGGGTTCACAACATATAAAGACTGCTTATTGGTTAAACGTACAGTTTACAGCAATTGGTGAGTGAAAGTAAACTTGCCTTCTTCAGGCTACAGGTGCTTTTTTACTCTAGGGAAAAGGACACCATCTTCCCTTCTGGAGGTCCAAAGGCTTTTGGCAGGTTCATTCATACCCACAAGCTGGTCAGTTTCAGGGGAGCCAATCACTTTCTTCTTGGCACTCAGGAAACCTTTGTAATTGACAACTGGCCATCACCTCACAGTCCCATTACCTGCTTCAGTTGGCCAAGTGTTATGTTGTACACAACCTTTGTGCCAATTTATTTACAATTAAACTTGCCTCACTGCTTCTTGCTTTTCAACATGTAGCAAATCCTTCCACAACGTTTGGTTTTAAAAACAATTCTTTTTTTCTGATTTCAGTCCTCAGAAAAAAAAACTGTACATAATTCCCGAAAGAATGCTAAACCTCAGAAAATATATCTGTGATAAAAACCGAAAAGAAATGTGGATACTGTAAATCGGAAACAAAAACGGAAGTTGCTGGAAAACAAGGAGTTGTTCTTCCAGCTTGCACTGAGCTAGCACTGGGGAAACAAACACCTGCATTCTGCCTGCAAAGAAGTCCCTGAACTTCCAGTTGCCTGCCACTTCAACACACCATCTGTTCCCAGGCCAACATGTCTGTCTCAGGCTTGCTGTTGTGTTCCAGCAAAGCTCAGCGCAAGCTGGAAGAACAAGACCTCATTTTCCGCTTTGGGACCCTGCAGCTCTCCGGTCTCAATATCGAGTTTAATAATTTGAGGGCCTGAACTCTCCCATGTCCTCATCCCCAACGCCATACACCGGGCCTTGTTATCATATGGTTTGTCATTACACACTACCTATTGTCAGCCACTAACAGTCTCCATTAACAGATATTCACCCTTCTAGCCAGATTGTTATTGATTTCTTTGTTCAACTGTTGTTCTCCCTGTTTGGGCTCTCTCCCCACCTATTGTTTACTCCTTATGCCCTCTTTCCAACCTATCTTCTGCATATAGAACCTGGGAAAACGTTGGTTTATCAGTGCTAAGGAAGGGTCACTGGACCTGACATGTTAACTCTGATTTCTTTTCACACATACTGCCAGACCTGCTGAAATTTCCAGCAATTCCTGTTTTTGTTTCAAATGTATCTGTGACTTATTTTATGTCTTGATGAACTATAACATCAGCTGTATATTCAGTTGCATCCAACTTGTTCAGTTTGTAATTTATTGTCTAGTTTGGAAGTGTTAGAAATGGGGTAAAGTGTGTTTTTGCAGATATAGGAAAAGCATACAGAAAAGGGGTACAGCAAGAGAACTATTAACCCTGCAGGTATTTAGGGACTTTTCAGTGTATAATTGTGGTTAATTAAATACTAACTTTGGTGTGTAATTACTATAACAAAAAGTTATTTTTGTAAAATTATGCTTTCAGCAAAAAGCGTAGATAGCCAAAATGCTTGAGCTATACAAAATGATACAAGTTAATGAAATGTCCGAGGATGGAATGTACCGGCAGAATTGATACAAAATGTTAAACCAGGTCTAGATGTACTGTCGACAAAATAAATGAATGTGTCAGCCCTTACAGAAAGGAAGGTTGCCAACCTGGGGATTGCAGGTTAGGGAGGCGGTGCTGAGTTCGAGGGGTTTGGCTGAGACAAGGTGGGGGGAGGGGAAATGAGGAAACTGGAGAAATCTGAGTTCATCCCTTGTGGTTGGAGGGTTCCCAGGAGGTAGATGAGGCGCTCTTCCTCTAGCCGTCGTGTTGCTATGGTCTGGCGATGGAGGAGTCCAAGGACCTGCATGTCCTTGGTGGAGTGGGAGGGGGAGTTAAAGTCTTGGGCTACGGGGTGATTGGCTTGGTTGTTCCGGGTGTCGCAGAGGTGTTCTCTGAAAAGTTCCGCAAGTAGGCGGCCTGTCTCCCCAATATAGAGGAGGCCACATCGGGTGCAGCGGATGCAGTAAATGATGTGTGTGGAGGTGCAGGTGAATTTGTGGCGGATATGGAAGGATCCCTTGGAGCCTTGGAGGGAAGTAAGGGGGGAGGTGTGGGCGCAAGTTTTGCATTTCTTGCGGTTGTAGGGGAAGGTGCCAGGAGTGGAGGTTTGATTGGTGGGGGTTGTGGACCTGAAGAGGGAGTCACGGAGGGAGTGGCCTTTTTCGAACGCTGATAGGGGAGGGGAGGGAAATATATCCCTGGTGGTGGGATCTGTTGGGAGGTGGCAGAAATGACGACGGATGATACGATGTATATGGAGGTTGGTGGGGTGGTAGGTGAGGACCAGTGGGGTTCTGTCCTGGTGGCAATTGGAGGGGCGGGGTTCAAGGGCAGAGGAGCGGGAAGTGGAGGAGATGCGGTGGAGAGCATCGTCGATCACGTCTGGGGGGAAATTGCGGTCTTTGAAGAAGGAGGCCATCTGGGTTGTACAGTATTGGAAGTGGTCCTCCTGGGAGCAGATGCGGTGGAGACGATTGAATTGGGAATATGGGATGGTGTTTTTACAGGGGGCAGGGTGGGAGGAGGTGTAGGTTAGGTAGCTGTGGGAGTCGGTCGGTTTATAGTAAATGTCCGTGTTGATTCGGTCGCCCGAGATAGAAATGGAGAGGTCTAGGAATGGGAAGGAGAAGTCTGAGATGGTCCAGGTAAATTTGAGGTCAGGGTGGAAGGTGTTGGTAAAGTGGATGAACTGTTCATCCACAGGGATCTCCCATCCACCGCCTCATAGTCCCACAACCCCGCACTGCCCGTTTCTACCTCCTGCCCAAAATCCACAAACCTGACTGCCCCGGCCGACCCATTGTCTCAGCCTGCTCCTGCCCCACCGAACTCATCTCTGCATACCTCAACACGGTCCTGTCCCCCTTAGTCCAAGAACTCTCCACCTACGTTCGGGACACCACCCACGCCCTCCACCTCCTCCATGATTTTCGCTTCCCCGGTCCCCAACGCCTTATCTTCACCATGGACATCCAGTCCCTGTACAGCTCCATCCCCCATCATGAAGGACTCAAAGCCCTCCGCTTCTTCCTTTCCTGCCGTACCAACCGGTACCCTTCCACTGACACCCTCCTTCGACTGACTGAACTGGTCCTCACTCTGAGCAACTTCTCTTTCCAATCCTCCCACTTCCTCCAAACCAAAGGAGTAGCCATGGGCACCTACACGGGCCCCAGCTATGCATGCCTCTTCGCAGGATATGTGGAACAGTCCATCTTCCGCAGCTACACTGGTACCACCCCCCACCTTTTCCTCCGCTATATCGATGACTGTATCAGCGCTGCCTTGTGCTCCCACGAGGAGGTACCTTTTATCTTAGCCTGCTTGGCACACCTTCCTCATTCCTGAAGAAGAAGGGCTCATGCCCGAAACATCGATTCTGCTGCTCCTTGAATGCTGCCTGACCTGCTGCGCTTTTCCAGCAACACTTTTTTTTTAATTTCAAAAATATACTTTATTCATAAAATACTTTGATGATCTGTACAACTGGACATGCCATACATATGTAAACATTCCATTTGTTTGCATACCGAAAACAGAGTAATCATTCCTATTTACAGGTCTGTACGATTACATTTGTAGCTGAGGCGACAGCAGAGCCCAAATGACTGCGCAGGCCCCCTGTTCTTCTTTAGGCAGGCAGATGTTACACGGTGGTCTTTCCCCACCGCGCCTTGGCGTCAGCTGCCCCAAGCTTCAGCGCGTCCCTCAACATATAGTCCTGGACCTTGGAATGTGCCAGTCTGCAACACTCAGTCGGGGTCAACTCCTTCAGCTGGAAGATCAACAGATTTCAGACCGCCCAGAGAGCGTCCTTCACCGAGTTGATGATCCTCCAGGCACAGTTGATGTTCGTCTCGGTGTGCGTCACGGGGAACAGGCCGTAGAGCACGGAGTCCCGCGTCACGGCGCTGCTCGGGACGAACCTCGACAAACACCACTGCATTCCTCTCCAGACTTCTTCTGCGAGGCACATTCCAGAAGGAGGTGTGTGACAGTCTCGTCCCCCTCGCAGCCGCTTCGAGGGCAGCGTGCGGTGCGGCTAAGAGTCCAGGCGTGCATCTCACAGGCAGAGCCCTTCTCGCCACCAGCCAAGCCATGTCTTGGTGCTTGTTGGAAAGTTCTGGCGATGAGGCGTTCTGCCAAATGGCTTTGACAGTCTGCTCAGGGAACCGCTCGATAGGATCCGCCCTCTCCTTTTCCCGAAGGGTCTCAAGGACACTACGTGCTGACCACTTCCTGATGGACTTGTGGTCAAAGGTGTTTCTCTTCATAAA